>NC_081218.1:3642119-3694619 GCF_902713425.1 Acipenser ruthenus
GTAACCCCAGTTTCATACAACAGTTGTGACGATGAGCAAACACTTACGTGAGTACCGTTGCGTAAAGAGCTAGCTTAAAATGAACAGTTGCATTCAAGACATTTTGAACAAGAACTACGAAAAAATAAAATTAAAATAAACTTAAGTTGCGTGTGTGTCATTAACAAAATGCTCTCACAGCTAAATAAAACAAATAATTATAATAAAGGGCGGATACGTACGGAAGCTCATTTGCGTCACAAAGAACAATATATATATATATTGCGTTATTTCGCAATAATGATTGCGGTACTACGAGATCGTTTTCATCCGCGATAAAGATTTAAGAATATATTTAATAATATATTATAACAGTGCACATGCGCATGCGCAGAACGACTGGGAAATGCAAATAAAAACGAGTTTTAAATAAAATGATATCACGGTATTATATATTCTCTCTAAACCACTGCCCATAAATATTTCACTTTGTTTAGCAGCTCAAAGTGAACCGCAGATGAAAAATATCTCAGCTATAAACATGCTGCGTTCATTGCAGTCATCAGCTGCTTGGACAAACAAGTACAGACGTGAGCTTCGCGTTTCACTGTTTCACTTTAATGTCTTAGCAAGCTGTTGTATTTTAAGCAGTGAACGTGAACCAACTTGTAAAGTGGCTCAAGCGATTGGATTTGGCAACCAATGGTTTTTTTTTTGTTTTGTTTTGTTTTTGTCGGAGCCCTGTATTATGTTTTGACAGCAAAACAAGCATATTTGTTGTTTCAAAACGCATTGGTTTAATTATTTTGCCAGTTTACTGCTGAAGTCAGCGTATCCCCAGTTTATACAGAGTGAGACAGTGTGTGTAATAGATACCAGCTGCCTCTCCCAGTTTCACTTTCAGCCACTTTGACATGGGTTGCTACTAGGGGTTCAGTTGGCAGGTGCTTCATCCAGCTCTCTCTCTCTCTCTCTCTCTCTCTCTCTCTCTCTCTCTCTCTCTCTCTCTCTCTCTCATCAATTATACTAAGGGCCGTCCATTGACAGCCCAAGCCTGCAGAGAATTGCCACACAGCTGCCAGTACAGGGGGAAGGAGTGTTTCCATGGAAACGGTTATGTGTTTTGAATATGACCTGGGTGTTTAATGCATCATATCCTGCTTCTCATCTTCAGAAGCAGACAGCTTCCAGCTCACTGCAGGTCTAGAGACAGACTGTGACATCCGAGGCATCGCCGCTTCTAACGGTGAAATAGCACAGGGTTTAAAACCCTTTAGAACAGCTAGGTGGCACTGATAGCAGGCCTGGGTTCCACTGTGGGGGTCAAAGTGGCGCACACACCCAGACAGAAGGCTAGTTCACCAGCCTCGCCTCTTGTCACCTCCAGCTCCCTCTCCCTCTCCCTCTCTCCCCCTCTCCCTCCCTCGCCCTCTCTCACTCTCCCTCTCCCCCTCTCTCCCCCTCCCTCCATCTCTCCCTCTCCTTCTCCTTCTCCCTCTCCATCTCTCTCTCTGTCTCTCTCTCTCTCTCTCTCCCCCTCCCTCCATCTCTCTCTCCCCCTCTCTCTCTCCCTCCCCCTCCCTCACCCTCTCTCTCTCCCCTCTCCCCCTCCCTCTCTCGCCCTCTCCCCCTCTCTCTCCATCTCTCTCTCCCCCTCTCCCTCTCCCCCATCCCTCTCCATCTCTCTCTCTCTCCCTCACCCTCTCTCTCTCCCCCTCTCCCCCTCCCTCTCCCTCTCTCTCCCTCGCCCTCTCCCCCTCTCTCCCTCTCTCTCTATCTCTCTCTCCCCCTCTCCCTCTCTCCCTCTCTCCCTCTAACCCTCTCCCTCTCCCTCTCAAATTAAATTCAAATGGTCTTTATTGGCATTACAAGTTATACAAGTATTGCCAGAGATAATGTTGTAAATGAGATCTGTAAGGAGATGCTCCCACACTGCCTGTCTGCAAAGTGTTCTACTAATGAGACACTGAATACTTGGTACAGTATATATATATATATATAACATTAGACACCAGTGATTTAATTGAAGTTGTAGTTTATTGGACCATTAAAACATTCTGACAAAATCAATATCACTAAAACACGTACAAAACAATAATGATTACAAATATTTTTCAGTATTGTCTCTTGACTGTGGCAGTGCTGTTAGGTTATTATTGTAAACATGTATTTTCATTTCAAAAACATGGTATCTGGTGCTGCGTTTGATTAAAAAAAAAATCTCTATTTGCAAGCTCTGCTTTCAGTTAGTGCTGGACTTCCTTGGCCAATTTCTCCACCCCTTTAACAGTGTTTTGCCTGTCATTAACCAATCAGCTGTTTCCCCTACTGACTGACAAGCTGTCAGCCAGTAACAGGACCCAAAAGACACTGTTAATGTGAAGTGACCCAGGAAGGGCAATTGTAACTTACATCCTGTGAAATATATATATATATATATATTAAAAACATTTTGCTATAAAATCTTTCAAATCACACATCTGAGACCAATGCAGCAA
The DNA here is from genome assembly GCF_902713425.1 of Acipenser ruthenus. Lineage (NCBI taxonomy): Eukaryota > Metazoa > Chordata > Actinopteri > Acipenseriformes > Acipenseridae > Acipenser > Acipenser ruthenus. The sequence goes on from NC_081218.1 coordinate 3,644,597, forward strand.
ATGGAAGTACAAAGCAGGTAAGATTTATGGAAAGTTATGGAAGTCTGAAAATGCTACTGTTCAGATCACAGAATGCTGCACCTTCTCTGAAATGGAGGACTTGGTGTTGGAGCGGCTGTAGATGCTGGAGTTACTGTGGGGGGAGTCTTCCGCAAAGACGTTCTCCATCACGCTCTTCAGGGACTTGCGTACGCGGTCCTTAAAATCCTGGCCGACGCAGACGTAGAGCAGGGGGTTGAGGCAGCTGTTGAGGTAGGCCAGGCAGACGCAGAAGAGATCAGCGGTGAGAATGTGGGGTACCAGAGGAGAGTCGGAGGGGGTGAGAGCCTGGATGAACCCCAGGATGTTGTAGGGGAGCCAGCAGGTAAAGAACGTCAACACCACGGCACAGATCACACGGCGGGTCTTCTGAGACTTCCTCCCGCTGGCCCTCTGCCCGCCGCTCACCCGGGACAGGATAAACACGTGACAGCCGGTTATGACAGTGAATGGGACCAGGAACCCAACGATGAAGCGGTACACAGTGATCCCCAGTTCAGCTGCCTTGGCGTTCTCATTCAAGGTGGAGTAGTCGGGATTGCAGAGGATTTTGAAGCTGATGTCATCAGTCACTTCCTTGCGGTGGGCGAAAAAGGGAACGGTGGCCAGCAGCGAGAGCCCCCACACCGCCGCGCACACCCAGCCTGCAATGGCTGGCCGCCTCATGTTCTGACACCAGACCGGCGCGGCCACCAGGAGGCAGCGGTCTGCGCTGATCACCGCCAGGAGGAAGATGCTGCAGAACATGTTGAGCAGGATGAGGCCTGGGATCAGCTTGCAGGCCAGGGCTCCGAAGGACCAGTGGTGATCCTTAGCCACCCAGGAGATCATGAGGGGCAGGGACAGGCAGCACAGCAGGTCTGCGCAGGCCAAGTTCAGGAACCAGACAGTGTTCACACTGCGCTTCATCTTGAAGCCCGTCACCCAGATGACCAGAGCGTTCCCTGGGACCCCCAGAATGAATATCAGGCTGTACACCACCATGATGAAATACTGCAGCGGCCCCAGCCCAGACACCAGCTTGTAATCCCATTCCGTGTTGTTGGGGTAGGAGCCATTGTAATCTACATAGGAGTAGTCCAACACTTCATTGAAGTCACCCATAATGCTCTCTCGATTGTTCTCTAGACTGAAACAGGAAAGGTGCAGGTGTCAGTTTTACTGGAGGGCTCAAGTCTCTCTATTTTCATCATCAATGCAACACTTCCTTCAATCCCCAGTGAAGACTGGCGACACAGCCAGGATGTGAACCTGCCCTCTATGACTCCCCCTCCACACCACGCCACTGTGCTTTCACCAGGTGTGCCACCATGGTTTATATTTCACTAGAATTTTGCTAGTTCCTTTTAGTATGCTACAATTTTTCTGTATCTCGTTCTCTTTCTCTTTCACTCTCTCTCTCTCACACCCATATACATTGAGCAAGACTTTGGAACAGCTGTTCAAGAATGTTTCATTTCAGTATTTCAGCATGCTGCGTTCTCAAATTCAGATTCAAATGGTCTTTATTTCCATGACAAGTAGAGCAGTGTCCACTTTCAGTAAGATCCTGCAGGCTGCAATATACCGTGCACACATTTCTTCTGTTGTTTTTCCCCTCTCATCCCCACTGATGGCCAGTTTGGTTTCCTTTCTTTTGCAATAAATCACCAATGTCAAGCAGCAACATTTGTTTCACAATCACTGTGTGTGCAATTTTTTTTTAAAGATAAAAAAATGGTAGCTCTAAAGTGCAACACACAAAGAATAAAAATATTGCATGTGACAAAAACCCCCAAAAAACAATGGCAACGTTTTAAAAACAGATGAAGCGCAGTACCCTGGAGTACCCGTGCAAATCTCACATCTATTTATTGAATTTTGGCACAGGGCCCAAATATGTACACTAAGATTTATGGGATTGGATTGATGTCTGCAGTTCGCAGGACATTGCAAAAGTAAGCTTCCAGTGTTGTTATAAATGATTATAACACATCTAGAGTTTGTACAAAAAAAGATTTCTTCGCTTACCTAAAACGTTTTGAAAACTGTAACAAAACATATTGAAACAAAACCACTTTGAGAAACAGGATGCTGCTGCAGTCACTGTTAATAAATGGAGATATTGAAACTATTCTATTATTATTATTATTATTATTATTATTATTATTTATTTCTTAGCAGACTTACAATTGCTACAAGATATCAGATTATTTTTACATATAAATACCCATTTATACAGTTGGGTTTTTTACTGGAGCAATCTAGGTGAAGTACCTTGCTCAAGGGTACAGCAGCAGTGTCCTCGACTGGGGATTGAACCCATAACCCTTCGGGCAAGAATCCAGAGCCCTAACCACTACTCCACACTGCTGCCCATGATCTCAACACAGTAATCAGTTCACACTGAATGAAAATGAATGGACTGCATCATGAAAAGCTACTTTAGTTTTTATCGGTTATATGGGAGCCGTGAGAAATATCCTCATGATGTAAAATGAACGAGAGACTGGGGTGAAAGGCTACCTCAGGGTCCTGCATGGTGTCGCGTATGTCACTTGTATGAAACCTTACAAAGTAAAAACCGTTTTTGAGTCTGCACTGCGCCACCTTTTAAAATGTTGCCGTTGTTTTTTGGAGAGTTATGTTTTCGATTTTGTTTGCCATACTTTTTTTAATTGGCGTTAAGTGGAGTTCTTGGAGGGGTTGTGAGCCAGGGCTTCGCCCCTTCCTAATTTCACCTGCCTATCATCATTGACTAATTTTCACTTGTCTGTCATTATTGACTCCCTATTTAAACCCAGTTACAGCCCAGCTCTTTCTCTTGTGTTTTACTTTTATCATGCCTCATGAAAGAAGGCTCTGTCTTACTTCCTTCTTTACTCTCCTGGGACGTGACCCTCATTCTCTTAGTGCTCAAGTCCCATAACTATCAATTATTTGTCTTCTTTCAGATCCTCTTTTCTCCCTTACGTCAAGGCTTCGTATGAGCCGTTCCGTCCTCTGACGGTCGAACCCGGTCGCTAACTGGGACCCAGTCGCGAGGCAACGCCTATAACGACTCTCCGAGAAGTCAGAGGACTCTGTGTTTTCAGGGGCGCGGAGACAATTAGGGCTAGTCTTGACTCCATAGGGAAGGCTCTCTCGTTCTTTTCTCTCTCCCTTGTCTAGAAGCCGAGCCTCCAATCCTAAATTGTAAAAAACACTCCCTTCCTCTCACAGCCCTGGCTCGCGCCACTTGAATTGCATGCAATGTTTTTTGTGTTTTGAACTGTAGGGCCATTGTAATAATATTGTGATTAAGCATAAAACGTCCACAAGTTTAAACACACCTAATGCATAAAACAAGCATCTTACCCTGGTGTATTTCACTGCGCTGGATAACTAAAATAAGTGCAGATAAGCCAAAAAAAACACCAAAAAACTGAAATCTCAGAGCATGCTAAAACCACATAAAACAAGTCAACATGACCACAAGGAACAGCAGTGACACGTTTGAACGTTACATCAGATAAAGACTCTGTTAATAGAGGTAAGTGTGACCATTAGATCAGATCTATTAAACACTCAACAGTGCTGAATTTAAACTCTTGAGTGTACATGACAACCAGGACCCTTCTTGAGAACAGGGCTGACAAGTTTGACCTTTACATCAGATAGATTCTCAAATGCTCCAGAAACCCCACCCCAGTTTTAGAATTCTGCAATGTAACCTACACAGGTCTTTTTTATTTCAATGGTATGACCTATTTTTGATGAAACAGGAGTATGACGAACCCAAATCTAGACAAGGTGTTTTTAGTACGATACAAATCCATTAAACAAGTCAGTAATCTTAACAGGGTTCCAACTAGTTTGGATGAGTGAGAATCTACAGGAGAGGGTTTCAAGTGCAGAATCTGACTCTGAGACACTTCTAGCATTAAGGAGAAAAGAAATACACATCAAGTTGGTATAACAATATGGATTGTGGAGTTCAAACATTATATGTATATATATATATATATATATATATATATATATATAGACACACACACACACACACACACACACACACACATATATATATAATTTAATATCTGAGACATACCTGTTATTGGCTTCTGGGGAGTATGAGAGACAGGAAGGGAGTTTTGCTCTTAACAGTGTTCTAAATGATAAGCAGTCCCTTAACTCAAAGGAAGTGCCGTTGCTAAATGTTTTTCCCCCAGTGTGAAGATGCGTGCAAGTGTTACAGCTTGCATGTGATTGGTACGATTGGGGGGAGAAGGGGGGAGACGGGGGGGGGGGGGGGGGGGGGGGGGGGGGCGGGGGGGTGTTGGCGAAAAAGCAGAGGCTATTTTCCTTTTATTTCGGCTGTGGCTAAAAAGCTACTTTCTGCACTTCAGTTAACGACTCAAGTTACGATTTTTATATTTGTAAACACACATATTAAAAAAAATATATATATACAGACAAATGTGTGTAATTCAGGCTGGACTGTAATAAATCTGAGCTGATTGGAAAGCTGGAGAGAATTGTTAATTGGATAATTGCTTGCCAATTTAGCCAGACCACTAGTCTGCTGGGAGTGATGCAAATCCATTCAAACAGCCTTGAACAGGAAAAGATGGGCCAGGATAAGGCTAATTCAATTCCCTTTAACAACTTTATAAGTACTTGACTATAGAAACTGTAAAAACAATACTTTACTTACCAATAATAATTCACAAAATATGATTTAGTGAACTCCAGTGAAGAATCAAGTGGAAGTCAATATGTGTGGAGTAGTGGTTAGGGCTTTGGACTCTTGACCGGAGGGTTGTGGGTTCAATCCCAGGTGGAGGACATTGCTGCTGTACCCTTGAGCAAGGTACATTACCTAGATTGCTCCACTAAAAACCCAACTGTATAAATGGGTAATTGTATGTAAAAATAATGTGATATCTTGTAACAATTGTAAGTTGCCCTGGATAAGGGTGTCTGCTAAGAAATAAATAATAATAATATTATGAAGTAATGCACCAGTTGTAAAGATTTGTGTTCCTTTCTTTATCTATGTCTATGGATGCTTCCCTTGACGAAAACATGTTCTGAAAATAACTTATTAGTAATTCTATTTGAGCTGCCTGATCAGAAAAGAGGAGCTGGTAAATTGGCTACAGGTCACTGGTTTTGTAAAATGTAATTGTGTTCCATTTATTAGCAACCGCACTGTTCCAATATCTCATTTATAGCCGAGAATCCTATTCTTGAAATTGATTCTCCAATCACTTCCAGTCAGTTGACCATGAGGGCAGCAGTGTGGAGTAGTGGTTAGGGCTCTGGACTCTTGACCGGAGGGTCATGGGTTTAATCCCAGGTGGGGGACACTGCTGTTGTACCCTTCAGCAAGGTACTTTACCTAGATTGCTCCAGTAAAAACCCAACTGTATAAATGGGTAATTGTATGTAAAAATGACATGATATCTTGTAACAATTGTAAGTCGCCCTGGATAAGGGTGTCTGCTAAGAAATAAATAATAATAACATGAGAACAGTAGATGTCTGAGCTTTCTATTAAGGCACACTGTCATAGCTGTCTTTTTGGGTTTCCATGAAACTATTTTTGGTTTCATAAAACTGCTTTAAGAAGTGTTATACCTCAAATCAAGCGCTGAGAGCTAAACAAGTATGTCTAATGTTACCTCAAAGGATATTCAATGTGGGGATTGTGACTGCTTGTATGGGTATGGTGAGAGGTGATTATGGACTATTTGGCTACTGGTCCCTCCTGTTAAAGGAGAAGTCGTCACCGCCCTCTGAAAGAGGAACGGATTTGGCAATGCCAGGTCAGCAGGGTGGACCGAGATGATGTCACGCTTACAAATAATTATATAAATACAAGCCCCCCCTCCTCCTCAAACAAGGGTGTCTGCACTAAATATTTATTTCTTACAAGATATCACATATCTCATTATTTTTTACATAACATTTTAAATACAATTACCCATTTATACAGTTGGGTTTTTTACTGGAGCAATCTAGGTAAAGTACCTTGCTCAAGGGTACAGCAGCAGTGTCCCCCACCAGGGATTGAACCCACAACCATCAGGTCAAGAGTCCAGAGCCCCTAACCACTACTCCACACTGCTGCCTGCAGAAAAAGGAATAAAATAAAAAGGAATCATCCCACCGATGTAGTTTTTGGAAACTAGTTTAAGATTGCACTCCTTGCACATGGCCACCCTTTTGAATTCGGGAACATACCCTTCCCACATACCTCCCAGAGTGGCAGAATGGAGGCGTTGTCTGTCCGATAACCCAGCCATTTTATAAAGCTTCAGATGTCTTTTCCTAATCTGACATAGATCCCTTCAGTAATATTGTGCTAGGAACTCAACTTTTCTGCAATTTTATCAGCAGCGCAGGACCTAGGATACTGGTTTTCATAATCTTTGTGTTGAGTTAAATTCAATTAAATGAAATACCAACTAATATGTTTGCAGCACTTTAAGTAGTACATTGATCCCTCGCTATATACAGTACCGGTGTTCAAACTTCTCAGTCTAACTTCCGTTTCTGTCTCTCTTTTGATACGGTATCTGATCTTAAGATAAGCTGCGGTGTCGCTTTATAACACAGACATCTTATTCAGCATTCGTTTTATAACTAAATAAATATTTGGCCTATTACGTGGTTATCTTTCTAATGTATTTACTTTTTTGGCTGCGAGAGGAGCTGCGGCTTTCTCCGGGAGACGAGACGCTTCAGCCCCGCTCCGGCAGCTGAACCCGGGGCGAGCTCATTCCCTCTCCTCCAGAGAAAGCCGCAGTAAATACATTAGAAAGATAACCACGTATGAAATGAGAAAAGGAAGTCTTTCTTGTCCTGAGTGAGATGGACCCAAGTCCTTGTTAACATAAAGTCTGGATAACAACCAAAAAGATCCACATCAAAAATGGTTAAGACTTAAGAGAGAGTCATGTTTAGTTCCTACTGCATTTGCAATCTTTATTACACACATTGAACATCTGGACAGTATTGAAACCCCCTGTTCCTAAACGACCCCGCAGCATTGCCTCTTGTGTAATCGCGGTTTTTAAAAAAAAAGGAAGTGTATATGAAAAAAAAAATATTGTTTTGTTTGACCCTGGCTACAAATAGTAAGAACCAAACTGAATTTAATTAAATTAAACTGGAATTAGCTCATCTAAATGCAACTGAAGTTAGCTAAACTAAACTGAACTGAACTAAACTGAACTAAAGTTAGCTAAACTAAACTAAACTAAATTAAATTAAATTAAACTAGAGGCTGGAGTTATCTTATCTAAATCAAAGTTAGCTCAACTAAATAGAATTGAACTAAATTGAACTAAACTGAACTGAAGTTAGCTGAAGTAAACAAAATTGAACTAACCTGAATTTAGATATATACTAAACTGAATTTAACTAGATGAATGAAAATGTTTAAAGATACAAATGTATAAAATGTAATCCGCTTACCTCTAACACAAAGGTGCGCAACCAAACTTTTATCACCGGCCACATATACAGAAAACAAGTTTAACTTAATGCGTATAGCGGGCCACAGCTGCAATTATATACACACACACACACACACACATATATATATATATATATATATATATATATATATATATATATATACACACACACACACACATATATATATATATATATATATATATATATATATATATATGCAGTTTCCCTCAGGATTACTGTTCATTTTATTTCGTACTTCACAATACACATCACAAACAAAAATATACGAAACAATTAAAAACAATGCATTAATATCGCACTGTTACCACATACACACGCATTGCACAATAATACAAAGCAAATGAAATGTCTGCTTGCTGAAGCTGTTTTTATTTTAGCAGACGTCCTACGTTGGGAATGGGTTCTTTCAATGCAGCGGGTTTGTGCATTTAAGAAAGGAGAGGGAGACTCATAAAATCTGGCTCTTTAGTTGAATGGTAAGACGTTTGCTTTTGAACCGTATGTTTTGTGTTTCGAGAGGCCACAGCCCTTGCTTCTCTATTCAGTTTCAATTCCAGTTCATTTCCATGGGGGGTCCCCGAGGGGCTCATCCAGTTTAAACGCTGCCGCTGGGAGTGTAGGATGAATCACACAGCTTGGACGGTGCTAGTCCGCGACCGGGCTGTGCAAAGGGGCTGAACTTTGCTGGGGACCCTGAGGGGGGCGTCACACTGGCTCTGACGCTCCCCGGGTGGGGATGGGAAACCGGCAGGGATTGCTTCTCCTCATCGCGCAACAGCGAACCCTACTGGCCAGACACCGAACAGAGTGGATAAAAAGCAGGGCTGACCTCTGCTCTGGATTGCTCGGTGTAAAAGCGATTCTGGCTTTAGGCTTGTGAGATCAGAGGACGCTCACACGCCCTCAGAACGTCCGTAAATAAATAAATAAATAACTGGTCAATTCACATTCTTTCTACCCAATTTTGAAATAACAAATTAACTTTGTCAGTGCAACCCACTATTACCTCCTGCCACTGACCAGCTAATTGCCTCTTTTCAGATGCCAGCTCAAAGCAATGATTCTCCCAAGATACTGATCCTTGGAGGTGAATGCCTGGGAAGTCTCTGCCCAGAATGACCAGTAGGGATCACTGTAGTACAATGAGGTGAACTCACCGCATGGTTCTTTCTCCCTAACCCTGTGGTTCCCAGCAACTTGCGCAAACAGGATTCAAACCCAGCCTGCATTACTTACTCTGCAGTAAGCAGCAGCACCCCTATAATGGATTGGAATGGGGTCCTGGTATTTCATGTGTTTCTATAGATGTACAATCCAGTGAGAAGCTGCTTTGTTTTTTCACTGTGTTTTCAAGCATACGTCAATGAAGGGGTTAATTAGTGCTGGATTGGACCAGATCCCAAGACCGGTACCTTTCTGTCTGACAGGCGAGATGCATGCAGTGCGCAAATGATGAATCATATGGGGGAAAAAAATGACATACCATGTACAATGAAAAAATGCTTTTCTGTTTCCTGTTGAATGTCAAAAGTGTACTGTAACGGTATGTGTTAGGATGCAATACCTATGAGTAAGAAAATGGTTTTTTGCAACCCATATGGCGAAACACCAAAATGCTAGCGCTCCTGACAACAGCACTGTAGTCACTGCGGTTCATCAGATTAGGGTTATGCCAATACCAGCATGGCGTTACCGACACCCACAATAAGGCATTAAATAAAAATGCAGAAGAGAACAAACCCTTTATGGGAGCGGCTGTAAATCAAGGTCAGTACATTAGATCTCAAAACAAAATGAGATCCCTCTTCCTTAATGAGAAGATACCTTTCTGTTAACAAATGAACCCCTGGTCACTGACATAATGAATCTAGCATGGTTGTTAGCTCCATCAGTGTTATTTAATCTGTAGTATTTTGTATTTAATTATATCCTGATGTAACTATCACTGACACTGTTATCTGCTCCGTTATTGATTCGTATTTTGTGTTATACTTGTTAGAACCGAAGTGATTGTATTTATCTTGCTCTTAATTGTATGAATACTTGTACTGTGATTCTTGAAATGTATTTTTGTTTACGACTGTAAGTCACCCTGGATAAGGGCGTCTGCTAAGAAATAAATAATAATAATAATTTACTTTAAAAATGGTCTACTCTGAGTCAACCATAAAAAGATAGAACAAGCATTGATCCTAATCTACAGTCATGACCCTGTTTGCTATTTTGCAAAACAGGTCTTTTTTCTGCTTACTGAGCTAAATTACTCATATAAAGAATTTCAGCTACTGGTGTGCACTTACTCCCTGTCTCTCAGCTGCGAGCAGCAGACCACAATGCCTCCTACACTTATAATAGCCATGTAATAAAACACAATGACCAATTCGATACAGCAAGCAGTGTCCTTGAGTTACACAAATAAATCTCTCTTCAGGTCAGCTCAGTGTAGGCACTTAGGATCTCCAGGTCAATTCACTGCCATAGTAAATATCACATTACAGCTGATTTCATTGCTTAAGAATAAGGGCTGTGCAGACAGTCTGCAGATATGAATTAAAACTCTTAACTGCACAGCACAAAATGATGCTTTTCTCACATTACTGAGTACCATTGAGTAACAAAAAGACAGCTTCTGACAGTGTGAGCTAATAGGAAATGACCTACTCGCTTGTCAGGACCTGACCTATCAAAACCACTCATAGTTCATCTGTAATTACTTCTTACCTCTGTTTCATCACTCAGATACAGGGCACTCAATGAACACATTTCTTTCTGTTTGATTTATTTATATCTGCAGATTTCAAACATGTTAAAGGGAATTACTAAATGTCTGTGCCACCCTAAAAGAACTACCCTTTTGTTCTAGCGTGTACAAAACTAGTTGATGCAACTTTTAGAATGTTGCTAAACATTTTAACCACTGTCAAGACATGTTGTCACTATTCTTAGTATTTTTACAGTTGAACACATATAGACTAATCGTTTTTCATATGCATTATTTATTCCATGCACACGTAAATGTTGTACACACTGTAGTCTCAATAATAATAATAATAATAATTATAATTATACACTTGACTCTTGCAGCAATGTATACAAATTGAACATCATTATCTATTGGATGGTTTGTGATGTTTTTTTTCTATAAACACGGTTCAAACTTGCTATCTTCTGTTTAAGGATGTGCCCAGTTTAGTGTGATGAGAGAAGCGGCTGTACTGGGCTGTGCGGAGCTGATGGCAATCTGAGACTCAGACGGGTCAGTGTTCTGTTGCTTTCTGAGAGTCTGGAGCAGTGGGTCCCTTGTTCATCTCTCCACTCCAACACAAAAGTGCATGAAAATAAAGTGGCTTTGCTATATTTTCATTAGCTAACCCAGGCTTTTCAATCCATCCGCTTACACCCTACAAGCACTTGCAACATTGTCACTGCCCCATTCAAAGGGCTGCACACCAAGGCTTTGAAATACATTTTCTTACCTCTTATTAGCACTAGCAGCTAACCAAGACCATGAAGATTTTTCAAATATACACAACAGACTCAAAAGTTGCTGCTTCTTCTTGGTACCTACACTTCCAGTATAGGAAGTTTGATTTACCACAGTGGTCTAATCTGATCATAAAATCTCATAAAGGCAGGCATGCTGCTAATGCAAATACAAATGTAATTTTAAGCCTTGGTCAGCAATCTTCATAAAGGAGGCGGTGCTATTTTTGCAAGTGCTAATAAGCGGAAAGCTTACTAACAAGCCTTGGTGAGCAGCACCCCTTTAAAGGAAAGCAGATGAACCTAACCGTTCCTCCAGGAGAGGCTGCCCCGGGGTTACATTCACCATGAGCGCCGTGCTGAAGGCAGAGAGGCGTGAGTGGAGCTGCTGATCCTCTCGGGATCAGGATCCTGCTTGCTGCTGTGCAGGGCAGGGGCAGGCAGCGGGGGGTCCCCTCCCTCCCAGACTGGTCCCCGAGGCTGTGGGCTGGAGGCAGCAGCGGCGGCGGTGGTGCTGGCTAGCTCCCCTGTGAGATCGCCGTAGCCCGAGTTGACCATGGCTTCCTGCAGCCGGGCCCAGTCCTGAGGCTGGTTGCAGCGGACGGCCAGGCAGAGCAGCCTGGCGTGCTCCCGCAGCTCCTGGATCTGGCGCTGGGTGCTGTGGTTCTGCCGGATCAACTCCTTGGTCCTCAGGGTGATGCCCAGTAGGCCGGAGCGGTTCAGGATCTCCACTGTGTTGAGGAAGCGGTGCTGCTTCTCCAGGTCTGAGGAAGCCTTGGATTCCCTCCAGGACTCCCCGGGGTGGGTCAGCAGAGAAGAGGCAGATAAAGACGAAGTCTCAGAGCTGGAGACTGAAGGAGGCCCAGACACAGGGAGCTCTGTGGGGCAGGGGGAGAGGAGGCTGCACAGGTCGGGGCTCTCTGAAGGGATGAGGGGCTGTGGGGAGGGTTGATGGAAGTTCCTCTCCGGCTTCTCCTGCAATTTGGACGAGGGCACCCACTCCCTCCTGTCCGCCACACAGACTCTCTTGCTCTGGCTCTTCCCCGCGTGCGCTCCCCCAAGGCTTCCATGCTTTCCCGGTTTCCCTGCCCTCTGGTCAGGGCTCTTCATGGGGTGCGGGGCGATGCGGGGGTAAGAGTTCAGGATGGGGAGGTAGGTGTCCTTTTTCTTGCGGGGGAGTTTGAGCTGAGCGCCGGCTCTGGGCTGCTGGATAAACAGGACCTGGGCGGCCCCCTGACCGCTCACTGTGGTTAGAGCCGACTGACGGCCCCATGCCAGCTGGCTGTGGAGAATAGGGCCAGTGTGGGTCTGCAATGTCAGGGGCTGCAGAGAGAGAGAGTGACAGAGAGAGGGGAGGGGGGACAGGATGAGAGAATGACAGAGTGACAGCGTGAGAGGGAGTGAGGCCATTTTATTCTCCATTGTACAAAATACAGAGAAATACAAGATACACTGTCTGGCCACATTATTAAGACCTGTACATCATATCGGGTTGGGCCACCATTTTTCCTGATCACAAGGTGGCATAGACCACAAGATGCTGGAGGGTGTCTCTAAAGATCAATTCAGTAATATTTGACACAATTGGTGCAGAGAGGCAGACATAGTATTGTGAGAAGTTCTGATACCAGAAGATCCGACCATCCCTTGTCAAAGTGAGTCTACTTTGAATTACCGAGCTGAGCTTGAATTATTCTTGGTGTAGCCCCAAATGTGTCAAACTAGGCTGCTTTGCAAATCAAAAAAACAAACTAGAAATGTTAATGTGGTACTATGCTTTTAAGTAACATTATCAAACCATCCGATTTATTTATTTATTTACATTTCAAAAGAACAAAATTGGCTCAAGAATACACGTGGGACAGCTCTATCATTTCACACATATATATATACATATATATATATATATATATATATATATATTTATTGTTGGGATGTTTTTAGAATGGTGTCGAGATGTGTTTTTAGAATGGTGTCGGGATGTTTTTAGAATGGTGTCGGGATGTTTTTAGAATGGTGTCGGGATGTTTTTAGAATGGTGTCGGGATGTGTTTTTAGAATGGTGTCGGGATGTGTTTAGAATGGTGTCGGGATGTGTTTTTAGAATGGTGTCGGGATGTTTTTAGAATGGTGTCGGGATGTGTTTTTAGAATGGTGTCGGGATGTGTTTTTAGAATGGTGTCGGGATGTGTTTAGAATGGTGTCGGGATGTGTTTTTAGAATGGTGTCGGGATGTTTTTAGAATGGTGTCGGGATGTTTTTAGAATGGTGTCGGGTGTGTTTTTAGAATGGTGTCGGGTGTGTTTTTAGAATGGTGTCGGGTGTGTTTTTAGAATGGTGTCGGGATGTTTTTAGAATGATGTTGGGATGTTCCCCTGCCTGCTGTGACCCACCTGTTTGATGACCAGGTTCTTAACGATGTAGACAGGGGTGAGGCCCCCCGAGCGGCGAGTCACACTGCTGGAGGAGGAGGAGGAAGATGAGGAGGAAGAGGAGGAGGAGGAGGAGGAGGGGGGGTGGTGGTCCTCAGAGTCCATCTGCAGGTACTCTGAGCTGCTGTCTGCAAGAGAGATAGGAGAACAGACAGCCGTTATACACTGGAACAGAGACACACACTGACAGACAGGCAGGCTGCAGTCACTAACCAACCTCAACAAAAACTGCTTCTGAAAAGACTCCCCAAGGCAGATTTCTCAGGTGAGGTGGGAAACTATGCTAGCACTGCACACGTTTCACTGCATCTCACATAGAAAATGATCCTCGGGGGCTCCCAAGTGGCGCATCCAGTAAAAGCACCTGCGAAGAGTGCAGGACGCACCCTATAATCTGGACGTCGCGAGTTCGAGTCCAGGCTATTCCTTTGCCGACCGAGGACGGGAGCTCCCAGGGGGCGGCGCTCAATTGGCCGAGCGTCTCCCGGGGGGAGGGAGGGTTAGGTCGGCCAGGGTGACCTCAGCTCATCGCGCACCAGCGACCCCTGTGGTCTGGCCGGGTGCCTGCGGGCTTGCCTGTAAGCTGCCCAGAGCTGCGTTGTCCTCCTACGCTGTAGCTCTTGGGTGGCTGCATGGTGAGTCCGCAGTGTGAAAAAAAGCGGTCGGGTGATGGCATACGCTTTGGAGGACAGTGTGTGTTCGTCTTCGCCCTCCCGAGTCAGCGCGGGGGTGGTAGCGGTGAGCTGAGCCTAATAAAATAATTGGCCATTCTGAATTGGGAGAGAATAATAAAAATAATTGACTAAATTTATAAAATAAAAAAAAAAAAAGATCCTTGGGAGAAATGTTTGCTGGAATAAATAGGCTGTCTAAAATGTAATTCAACATTACAGTCTGTTTTATATTATACAGGGGGAATCACCCTTAAAGAACAACAACAAAACATTTCAACTAAATGAGACACTCCCGGCTATTACCACAAGATGGCGGTGCCACCCTGCCTAAACGCATTCTTCATGAGCAGAAGGTGGTACTGGACAATCAGGACTATGCTTTATCTTCTAAATGTTGTTGCTGGTGAATTCAGTGCTAAACTTCAGTACTTCCAGTTGTGCCTCGCAGTTGTGCATTTGAGAGAGACGGGGGGGTGGGGGGGGGGGGAGATCACTTATCTGCTATTCAGTCCTGGGTCGCTCTCAAGCAGTGACTGACAGTGTTCTGAATCGTGTTTGAGATGTGAATTATTACATGACTAGTTTGAGTTCACCTGAGGCTGTCTGTCTGCATCACTGCTCCTCAGGCGTTCTCAGCCCCCCAGTGCAGCACTGAATCCATTGTTTTGATTGGTTGAGCAAGGCTGAACGATTTATAATGTTTAATAATAAGAAGAGCACAGAAAGACTGCTGTTGTGTGCAGCTCCAACCCTCGAGAGACTCAAACAGTGAAGTCAGCGCACAGGGTTAATTAACAATCTCTAAAACGAGAAGTATCTTCAAGTTAGTATAACTTATCAATACCAGCACACCTAGGTAGGTTTACCTTAATGTCAATCGTAACAGATTATGTGAGCCTTTTCATTTTATGTAGAAAATACACAGACAATCATAACCTAGGAGAATGCCCCACAGCAGCAGGCACCTGCTACTTTAGAGTCTATAAATGTGCGACAGACACTCAAAACTGCATTCCTGTTTGTAATCTTTGGGTGAGCACTTTTATATTATGTGTGTATTCCGTGTTATATATATTCTGTGTTAAACAGATTCATAGAAACATTGTCAATTTTTTTAAAGTTCAACTGGGTATATGTAAGGTGAGCTGTGAGGATGATGGTAAAACTAGCAGCATCACACCATTGAGTTGATGACAGGTTAAGAGGTAGGACTGGGACGGATCTGAAATGTATCTGTAGATTGCCCACAACCCACACTTAATGTAACTGGCTCCCAGAATGCATCAGATCACTCCACTTTTAGGCACATTTAACACAAAGTTCTTCAGTAAGCCCTCCCTCGCTATGTGTCACTCAAAACAAGAGCAGCAGTTCAGAAGGCCCAGAGCCGCCCCTGGTCTGCACCACCTCACCCCCGGACTGGATTCCTCAATGAGCCTGCCTGTCTGCCTGCCTTCCTGCCTGTCTGTCTGCCTGCCTGCCTGTCTGCCCTACCTGCCTACCTGCCTGCCAGCCTGTCTGCCCTACCTGCATGCCTTGCCTGTCTGCTTGCCTTGCCTGTCTGCCCTGCCTGCCTGCCTGTCTGCCCTGCCTGCCTGCCTGTCTGTGGCAGGCTCTATTGGTTTGGGAACAGATTTTTAAAGGTCAGTGACCAATTGCTATTTTTCAATTGATCCAGGTATTAGGACACAATACGCTGTGCCCCGCCGCGGCTAGTAACATAACACTGATGAAAGAAACGCACGCACTGGAGCAGTTTTTTAGAAGTCTATTTTTAGGAACGAAATACAGTTTGATACTTGCGAAACCCATGGACTGCAGCTAAGAAGCTACCAGCAGAGACATTAGCTTCATGAATATCATTATTAAGCTGCATGTCCACTGGGACTGGCTTGAAAGCGGTCTGAAATCCAGTTTGTTCATTTCCATCAGCAGCAGATCAAATCCATTTCAACTGGGACTCTGTCTGTCAGTCAGCCCCAGAACTCCACACTGATGGTGGAAGTGACCTAATGAGTCTCCAATGAGACGGACGCTGGAAAGAGGCGAGTTTTAAATCTCCAACTGCAGAAAAATAATATGTGGGTCGAACATGAAAGCTGTGAATATATTACTCCAGTGGTGGCAAATACACCGAACACTGCGATCCATTTTGGTGGATCTCAACGGGCTCCGCCATCCACCAGTAAGCTATGACCAACAATTACTAGCGGTATATAATATAACAGTGTCCGATACGAAGTAGCAATAATAAAACATAATAACCACAACAACAAAAACGTAACAAACGCAAATCAAAGCGTTTTTAATATTGAGCATAGGTAGTTATAACTTACCAGCATCTGAGTCTTGAACCCTGGTGCAGGCAGGGCTCTACGCTAACTTTTTTAAGTTACATAAAATTTAGGGGCACACAAAAAAATATATACAATTTTGCTCAAATGTATTGTTGAATATCTACATTTTTTTCCCTTCCTTTCTTACATAACATTTGCGCAGTTCAATACTTGGCTGACATTTCTGGATGTATGCCTCTCTCTGCACACTGCGTACTGTTTTGAAGCACTGTTCGAGTATATTTCCACGTCTGAACTCCTGGCTCCCTTTGAAGAATGTAGTCTTGCCTGCCATCAGTTCCCCTGCATTCTAACATTCAAACTTAAGCCAGGGAAAATCTTTTAGCCACTGTTGGTAGAACTTGTATGTTCTTTTGCTACTTAAAACTGTGAACACGCTGTAACTAACATAGCCCTTCTCAAAGATCCCTGTTCGCTTTCATCTTCTGACATACCTTCATTGCTCATTTCTTGTAAAGACACCAACATATCTGAATTTTGTTCATCTAATCGCATGAAAATCATTTGTTATTTTCCTCATCTTGGTTTGACAAGTTTTCAAACTGTCCGGAAATGATTAGCCAGTGAAATTGTTGGGCTATGGGATTTGTAGTTTTTAATGTGTGGGCAGTGGACACCAATAAACTACATTCCCAGGGTACATTACGATTGAGATGTCACAGTTTAGATCCGACTGTTAATTTTTTTTGTTTGTTTATTTTATACTTAACTGAAAAAAAATCACGTTTACTTTTTATAGTCAACCTTTAGGAAATTCTAGTCGCACACATGCACCTCAATTGTGGCTGCCGTATCCCCTTCTGAGATAAACCGGATTGGAATGACTGAGGTAAGCTGAGACTGTTTCTAGACAAATAAGTAACAAATATTGACTATCGACTGAACCAGTATCGGGACTGAAATAAAAAAAACGATATTGTATGCTGTGACCTATGAAATTCCATCTTCTAAAGAAACTTCCGTACCAAATAAAATCTATTTAACTACCTTGTGTTGTGTGGTCCTGGGATCAAACAGAACTTGCAAAGAGAGATCCGAATAAAAGTGTTACCAAGTACTAGATTCCTAATTACCAGCGTATACCAAAATCGCGGGGCCTGGTGCCCATACCTTTCACTAGGTGGCGTAGTTAGGCTACCTATTCTAATTGGAATAATGGTGCAGATGGAAATGTTATGTGGACTGGCTTCAATTAAACACGTTTCATCCCACCGACAGCCACAAGAGGGCAGTGCAGCCTTGTATTCTGTCCTTGTGTAAATATTGTTCCTTGCCTCTAGTTCAATATATGCTGTTCCATCCTCTCAAAAGTGCAGCCTGCTATATATGCACTGTAACCCTGCAACTCCTCGACCTCTCCTCTCTTCTCTGTGTATACTAGCATCTACTATCTGCTTCACATTGTAGTCTTCAGTCAAAGGAATTACAAGTTAGAAATAAAGAAAGAAACTTAATAAGCTCAATGACAAAAGCTTCATCTCTTGAAGACACTTTATTATTATTATTATTATTATTATTTATTTCTTAGCAGACGCCCTTATCCAGGGCGACTTACAATTGTTACAACATATCACATTATACATTATTTCACATTATACAGTTGGGTTTTTACTGGAGCAATCTAGGTAAAGTAATCTAGGTAAAGTACCTTGCTCAAGGGTACAGCAGCAGTGTCCCTGACCGGGGATTGAACCCACGACCCTCCGGTCAAGAGTCCAGAGCCCTAACCACTACTCCACACTGCTCCACACTGAGGAGAAAGCGTTTGTCCTTGAATTTCCACTGAAGACACTGTGAAAGACTTATACTCAAAGCGTTTGTCACTGAATTTAATAGGTTTCTTTTAGTATTTCTACTGGCTGTGATTATTCAATGAAGTCCAGCACTCACCAGAGTACCCCGAGTCCTTCTCCGACTCACAGCGCCCTGCCCTCATGGTGGTGCTGTTGCTCTTGTCCTTGGTGGTCTTGCTGGCACTGATGGGGGGGGTGCTCCTCCTGTGGTATCGTCCCGCTGGCACTGAGCTCAAACCAGTCCAACCGGACCCCTGTTAACAGACACATCAGAGACAGCTTTACACTCCCTTAAAAACAAGCATAGGAAAGTGTAATAAAATAGAGTGAACGCATAGGGGAACACTGGAAAGCATAGGGAAGCCTCAATAGACTATCAAAGATGTTGTCTCTCTAAGTACAGATGGTACACCAGAGTGTAACCATTAACCCGTCCCCCTGTAACACTGCTGCCCCCTAGTGGATGGAAGAAGCAGAACACCTGTTCAATGCAGTATTTCTTACTGAAGGAAGCCATCAGGATGTGACGACTGGAACAGAAAACAATTCAAAGTGCATCTAAACAAGAAGAAACGTTAGTTAAGAGAGCAGTGCTGTTTCACAAGCATGTGTGTCTGTGGCAGGCAGCTGAAGAGCAGCCCCTCGACTCAGGTGAGATACATGAACACAGAACGATCCCAAACAAAAACAATGACGCGGCATCCGAGAAAAAGTATGAAAGTGAAATCGGAGACTTGAAGCTACCCACTTGCTGCCAAAATACCCCTGTATTGTGTTCCTGCCCTTAGAAATGTGCATCACACTAAATTTCCATGGTAATGGTGCAGTTTTCCCCAGTTTTTCCCATGGTTTTACTATGCATTTATCTTATCTCTCTGAGCTTTGCCATGTTTGTTCATTTATTTATTTTTTATATGCTTTATCACACCTCTCTGTGCTTTACAATGCTTCCCTATGCTTTACCACACCTCTGTGCTTTACAATGCTTCCCTATGCTTTACCAGACCTCTCTGTGCTTTACAATGCTTCCCTATGCTTTACCATACCTATCTGTGCTTTACAATGCTTCCCTATGCTTTACCTTACCTCACTGTGCTTTACAATGCTTCCCAATGCTTTACCAGACCTCTCTGTGCTTTACAATGCTTCCCTATGCTTTACCAGACCTCTCTGTGCTTTACAATGCTTCTCTATGCTTTACCATACCTCTCAGTGCTTTACAATGCTTCCCCTATGCTTTACCAGACCTCTCTGTGCTTTACAATGCTTCCCAATGCTTTACCATGCCTCTCTGTGCTTTACAATGCTTCCCTATGCTTTACCACACCTCTCTGTGCTTTACAATGCTTCACCAGACCTCTCTGTGCTTTACAATGCTTCCCTATGCTTTACCAGATCTCTCTGTGCTTTACAATGCTTGCCTATGCTTTACCAGATCTCTCTGTGCTTTACAATGCTTCCCTATGCTTTACCATACCTCTCTGTGCTTTACAATGCTTCCCTATGCTTTACCATACCTCTCTGCGCTTTACAATGCTTCCCTATGCTTTACCTTACCTCTCTGTGCTTTACAATGCTTCCCTATGCTTTACCAGACCTCTCTGTGCTTTACAATGCTTCCCTATGCTTTACCATACCTCTCTGTGCTTTACAATGCTTTCACCGTGCTTGATTACACTTTGCTATGCGTTTACTGGGGGAAACTTTTAGAAGGTAAAGTAGTAGGAGGCTAATAATAATAATAATAATAATAATAATAATAATAATAATAAAGTGCTCCCTTTTTATGTCCACATCGACAAAAAAAGTGAACTGTTGAAACCAGTGACCTATAGGAAAGTATAGGACATTTAACTGAATTTCCAGATCGAGGGAACACTGAGTTAATAACAATAGCAATGACATACACATTTGCCCTAATAGATCATTATATATACTGTATATATTTGCTTAAATAACTTATTCTGTAACATTACAGGAACTAGCCAGATAATAATAATAATAATAATAATAATAATAATAATTATTATTATTATTATTATTAGGGAGTTTAATCGATTAAACACATACACTACACCTTCCCAAGCGATCTTCAAAGGCAACGGTTCTGTACAGAGGGGCAATGGTAAGATAATTATAGCCGCTACAATGACACTGCCATTAGTAGAATAGCACCACAGGATGCTGTACTCTTCCCAAGCGTGGCAATGCAGACGCGCAATGGTTCTGTAGTAAGGGGCAATGGTAGGCTACATGGCAGCTACAATAGGCTGAGTCATTGGTAGAATGGGCTCACATTAGCCAGTTATACTAGTTTGACTCATTTAGGTGTCATGTCATGTTGAGATCATCCCAGGATTTAAAATGTACAGTGCCTTGCGAAAGTATTCGGCCCCCTTGAACTTTGCGACCTTTTGCCACATTTCAGGCTTCAAACATAAAGATATGAAACTGTAATTTTTTGTGAAGAATCAACAACAAGTGGGACACAATCATGAAGTGGAACGAAATTTATTGGATATTTCAAACTTTTTTAACAAATAAAAAACTGAAAAATTGGGCGTGCAAAATTATTCAGCCCCCTTAAGTTAATACTTTGTAGCGCCACCTTTTGCTGCGATTACAGCTGTAAGTCGCTTGGGGTATGTCTCTATCAGTTTTGCACATCGAGAGACTGAAATTTTTGCCCATTCCTCCTTGCAAAACAGCTCGAGCTCAGTGAGGTTGGATGGAGAGCATTTGTGAACAGCAGTTTTCAGTTCTTTCCACAGATTCTCGATTGGATTCAGGTCTGGACTTTGACTTGGCCATTCTAACACCTGGATATGTTTATTTGTGAACCATTCCATTGTAGATTTTGCTTTATGTTTTGGATCATTGTCTTGTTGGAAGACAAATCTCCGTCCCAGTCTCAGGTCTTTTGCAGACTCCATCAGGTTTTCTTCCAGAATGGTCCTGTATTTGGCTCCATCCATCTTCCCATGAATTTTAACCATCTTCCCTGTCCCTGCTGAAGAAAAGCAGGCCCAAACCATGATGCTGCCACCACCATGTTTGACAGTGGGGATGGTGTGTTCAGGGTGATGAGCTGTGTTGCTTTTACGCCAAACATAACGTTTTGCATTGTTGCCAAAAAGTTCGATTTTGGTTTCATCTGACCAGAGCACCTTCTTCCACATGTTTGGTGTGTCTCCCAGGTGGCTTGTGGCAAACTGTAAACGACACTTTTTATGGATATCTTTAAGAAATGGCTTTCTTCTTGCCACTCTTCCATAAAGGCCAGATTTGTGCAGTATACGACTGATTGTTGTCCTATGGACAGAGTCTCCCACCTCAGCTGTAGATCTCTGCAGTTCATCCAGAGTGATCATGGGCCTCTTGGCTGCATCTCTGATCAGTCTTCTCCTTGTATGAGCTGAAAGTTTAGAGGGACGGCCAGGTCTTGGTAGATTTGCAGTGGTCTGATACTCCTTCCATTTCAATATTATCGCTTGCACAGTGCTCCTTGGGATGTTTAAATCTCGGACCTGCCTGGTGTGTTCCTTGTTCTTCATGATGCTCTCTGCGCTTTAAACGGACCTCTGAGACTATCACAGTGCAGGTGCATTTATACGGAGACTTGATTACACACAGGTGGATTCTATTTATCATCATTAGTCATTTAGGTCAACATTGGATCATTCAGAGATCCTCACTGAACTTCTGGAGAGAGTTTGCTGCACTGAAAGTAAAGGGGCTGAATAATTTTGCACGCCCAATTTTTCCGTTTTTTATTTGTTAAAAAAGTTTGAAATATCCAATAAATTTCATTCCACTTCATGACTGTGTCCCACTTGTTGTTGATTCTTCACAAAAAATTACAGTTTCATATCTTTATGTTTGAAGCCTGAAATGTGGCAAAAGGTCGCAAAGTTCAAGGGGGCCGAATACTTTCGCAAGGCACTGTATGTATGTATGTATGTATGTATGTTGAGATGAATGACCTTTCTAAACTAAGACTTTCCAAGGGGAATGACGGCACACCGGGAGCCTGCAGCTCTGTACTGTACCTGCTTGATTCCATTTCTAGACTATAGTCTCTCTTTCCCTCTTCCCCTCTCTCTCTGTGTCAGGATGACGCAGGGTCCTGAGGCACACCGCACTCCATGTGCTTCCCTCCCCCTCCTCTCCAGCACTGCTCACATTCAACGTCAGCCTCCTCACCTTACAGCCTGAGACACACAACGAGACACAGACACTAACACACACACACACACACAGACTGACACACACCGAGACACAGACACTAACACACACACAGAGACACAAACACACACACAGACTGACACACACCGAGACACAGACACTAACACACACACAGAGACACAAACACACACACAGACTGACACACACCGAGACACATACACTAACACACAGAGACACAAACACACACACAGACTGACACACACCGAGACACAGACACTAACACACACACAGACACACACACAGACACACACCGAGACAGACACTAACACACACACACACTGAGACACACATACACCGAGACAGACACACTGAGATGCATACACACACACACACCGAGAGTCAAACACTAACACAAACACTAACACTGAGACACACAGACTGACACACACCGAGACACAGACACTAACACACACACACACACTGAGGCACAAACACACACACTGAGACACACATACAGAGACACAGACACACTGAGATACACACACCGAGACAAAGACACACACTGAAACAAACACAGACACACACTGATACACAAACAGAGTGATACCGAGACACACACACACTGATTTTTTATATCTTTAACACCAAATTACAAAATACTGAACACACTTTCTCTCTCTCACATGCTCGCTCCCTCTCTATCCCTCTCCCTCTCACATGCTCGCTCCCTCTCCCTCTCTCTCACATGCTCGCTCCCTCTCTCTCTCACTTCCTCTCTATCTCTCATGTCCAGACACATGGACTCATTCACAGAGTGTCCAATCCCCGCCTCTCTCAATGAGACTCAGTGCTGCTAGCATGCAGCTCCTACAACAGCAGTGCCGTTTTTTCATTCTGGAAATCTGGTAACCCTAGTTTGTACTTTATTGGGACCCCCAAAATTTACACAGGGACCTTAAGTTTCAGTAATGTTATTAATTGATTACATTTATTTTAGTACTTCTAAAGCCAGCACTGCTGTGTTCAATAGTTCTGGATGAATGATCAGATACTACAAAGTATTGCATATTGCAGTTCCGTAACGTCTGTAGCCTACTTGTTTGTTATTAAAATAGGTCTAACTAGAGGTCGGCACTGGTAGAAAATCCAGAACGGGTACCCGCTATTGATTTCTGTGAAACATTGATATCCTATCAGTTAAGAAAAGGCTTAGCACAAAAGCTTGTTTTAAAGTTGTCTTTATTACGCCGGCCAGAGACCCTCTGCATTCTATTGTCATATTTTCTACATTTTCTTAATTCTCAAATTAATAAATCGCAACCCGGGTAGTATAAAGAGACCCGGGTAGCGTCAGGTCATTTAAAACCCGGGGTACCCATGCCGACCTCTGCCTAAACTTTAAGAGAAGTGTAACTCGAGTTTACAAGTGCTGAAGCATTATCTTTGCTTAAAACCAAAGCAACAATGTTACACGGTAATACAAAAGCACACGTCTGTTCACAACTACGTTAATGGCGTTATTTTACAAACAAAAACGCAAATTAGTTCTTCAGAAAACCTGCATTATTTTCCAGTACAATTTAAACAAAAATAAACTGGACCGTTTGAATGCTTCAGTAATCACCTCTCTAAATACCAGCAGCATTTAAAAGGTAACAAATAGCACAGGAAAAAATGGGGAGACGGTTCGAATAGGTTTTGTTGGTACTTTGCCGTTTTAAAAGCGGCTTTAGGGACAACGGCGCCATAATTGAAATGTAATCGTTGTTGTGTGAAGGACTCCTACAACGTGTTTGTCAAACATTCAAGAATACCGTTTTTAAAAAGTTTTTGAACGTTTTTTTTATTGCAGTTTTCCCACTGTTACACTGTGCATTTACCATGGTTTGAGATATAGCTCTTTATGTGTTATGCTTCCTTATGCTTTGACTTTTAGACTTTGCTGTGCTCTTACTATGGGACCATTTCATAAGGCTAGTGCTCTGACCTAATATACTATTTTTGGCTACAGACACAACAAAATCAATGTGTAAGTTATTATTTGTATTTGGTTTAAACTTCATGAAATATTACATAACATATAGCAACTAGTTGTTTCCCTATAAATATAGTGTGTGTGTGTTTTAAGGTTTGCTTTCAATTACAGATTTAATGTAAATAAAATTGCATGCGCCCCTTACCTGCTTTGTTGCCCTTTTTTAAATAGTTATGCACGGCACAGTATCTGAATTCTTCACTTCCCCGGTTACAAAGTGTGTTTCAAATCAAGATATAGTACCTCATCTCGAGTCAGTTCGCTATTCCTTTTCGACGAGGCGAACCCGTCATTTTCAGCGATACCAGTTGTGAGCCACCCCTTGCATTGCCATTATCATGCCCGGTTCGACCTCACGATGCACTGAGAGCTCGCTGTGCACAACTCTGCAAGCTGATCTAGAGCCCGCCCTCTCAACACCGCGCCCACCCCCAAACCACCACAGACCAATCCCTGACCGGTATCCTCCACTAGGGCGGAGCCCGCAGGCAGTGACGCTCGGCCAGTAGCCGGAGCCGTGGCCAATCCCGTGTAGAGACACGTGTGTGGGCGGGGTCTATTTCAGATACACGTGAACGAGCAGGAAGGCGGTGCAGTTCAGAACGGTCTGAGGGTAGGGTGGCGTATCTCATTAAGGTCAAGTCCTGTTTATCTTCACGACACTATGACGCTGTTAGATTACTAGCACCTTTCAATCATGTCCTGTAAGCACCACAGGACGCTGGTATTACCAGCAGCACAGGGAGGAATTATAGTGGCGTGACAAGACAGCTTGTGTTGTTTGTATTTTAATGCTCGTGCAAACCGCGCCTTCCTTGTCCGAATAATTCTAAGGCCATTCAAGCTTTTATTTTCTTCAAAAAGTTAATTTATGAACACACAGTTTTCATAAAAAGAACCGTAACCTGTTTAAATCAAGCAAAGACAATACCTGACTGACACTGCACGTGTCGTGTTGCTATATTTCAGAATAATTCCTGAGGAAAAACCCGTAACCCTAACTTTTCCTGAGCACGACATTTTGGAATAAATACTTTCAGACGGTAAAAGGCAATCTACTCTTTGCTTCACTATGAACATATCGATTTCCTGTGATGTATAGGATGTCTAAAGATTCCTATTTGTATCGTATCACTTCCAAACAGCGCCTTTAAACGGTGTATTATTATTATTATTATTATTATTATTATTATTATTATTATTATTATTATTATTTATTTCTTAGCAGACGCCCTTATCCAGGGCGACTTACAATTGTTACAAGATATCACATTATACAGATACCACATTATTTTTACATACAATTCCCCATTTATACAGTTGGGTTTTTACTGGAGCAATCTAGGTAAAGTACCTTGCTCAAGGGTACAACAGCAGTGTCCCCCACCAGGGATTGAACCCACGACCCTCCGGTCAGGAGTCCAGAGCCTGGTTTGAGAGATACAAATGCGTGCACAACATGGGAAGTGCGTTATTTTTGTAAAACAGTTAACAATGTGAAAGCTGTTAGTGTAGTAAACTAAGTATAGTGAAAGCAGACTACATCCGGTCATGTTAACGAGGGGGAAAACGATTTAAAAAGCAAACAGCACTGCACAAAGTGAACATTTGCAATATATATGAACCTGTCGTATTTTTAGTGTCATGGATTGTGTGAAGTCTTGTTTCTACTACAGCGCCAGTCTCATCCCTGTCCATATAGTTTGCTGACGGTCGCTTTCCCGTTATTAAAATCCACAGCTCCCGTCCCAATACACCGCTACATCCACGTGGGGAAATCCCTTTGTGACGCACAGCCCGGTCGCCTTGGCGACGGAGGATACCCAGGACGATCCAACCCACCCCATCAGCCAATCAGGTAGCCATGCGTGCGGCGGCCACGTGCCGGACACGTGTCCGGGCAGGAGGGGAAGCGAAGCAATGTGAAGAATCGGGAGGCCGTCCTATTGGAAAGCGGCGTCGTAATACACATCAGATAGGACCCAAAAGAATTAGAGGTTTCTTTTCTGGTTTAAGATGAAAGGCTGGTTTAAGAAAAGGCTATTTCTGTTTTTTTTATATAGTTTTCACATTCACCACCTAAAAAAAACGCTGAACCTATCTGGAGAGGCTTATGTGCTGGGTACTCTGTTACAAACCCATTGCAAAAATGTGTGCTTCAAATCAAACGGTGTGCTTCAATTCAAACGGTGTGCTTCAATTCAAAATCCTGGGGCTAGACCTTCACTGCAGCCTTTTCTAAAGCAGCCTGATGGTTTAAAATGAGTAAAGCCAGAGAAATAATGAAATAAGCACAAACAACAATACTGAATTAAACCAAACCAAAGTAATATGATATTAAACAGGTAAGACTTTAATATTCTTAATCAACTGCTTTAATAAAACACTATCTATAGCATACCATGGAACCTACCAGGCAACCCACATGAACAGACTACAGGGGCAGTCAGACAGCCAGTAACCACAACATCTTAGATCCTAGTTAATAAACAAATTACTGCTCTAAATCCTTTTCTTGAATTTGCCGGTCCTCATTAAATCACTTGATTGAACCTAAGAGCTAAATAATGATTTGAGCCAATAATGATCAGTATTACTTTGAAATGTTTCATGAATCAATGTTTTATTCATACTAGGCAACCGTTTGTTCAGCATATGGGTGGATAAAAATATATATAATTTATGAAGTGCTTAAAAGCGACATGCCGCTCTAAGCACATCACCAAAATATTATTGGATGCCTGTCTGGGATCTGGGCAACAATATCCTTTGTGATACTTCAGGGACAGGAGTCATTCACAATTATCACAGTAGGTAATCCTGCAAAGTTAGAATGCATTATTAGTCAGACATGCCATTCTGTGTGTGTGTTTCTGTACAGATCTAGACACTAACACAGCATGCAAAAGGCTTGTCTATCTGTCGATGGCTCAGGATCAATAAACAGTGCACACGTGGACTAGATCTAGTGTCCTGTGCCCCTTGATGTAAGGTGACTAGTAAAGGCAGGCAGAGCCCTGTGGCTCTGTGTTCTGGTAGGGATGGAGGGGAAGCAGGAAAGGCAATTTGTTTGAACTATGTCAGAATAAAGACATAGTTCAAACAAACGCTATTTTGCACACTTGGGGGTTGAGGGGGCTGCCTATGTGAGTCAGTTTGGGAATGCACTGCATCATTGTAGGAAAGGTGCTGAGATTTCTGGCAGAGAGGCAGTAGATTGAAAAGGATTTGTGTTGTTGAGTTCCTCTTTTTATCACAGTATTTATTTGGCTGCGTTTTAGTTCTTTGGCTGTTTTTTTTTTTACATGTAGTTTTTTTTTTGTTTTTACTGCCACCTTGTGGCTTCAAACTGTAATAAATAAATAGTCATAGGCATGTAAAATAACAATTCAAGTTAACTAAGCAGTTACATTTCTCCATGCCCCTTGATAGCAAAACAGCTTTCTTGCTGGTCCCTTTCATTTTCTATATGATTTATTTTCCTTATTATTATAATATTTTGTCTTAAGCCTCTTTATGCTGCTGCAAAACATGAAGACCATTGCAGGTTATAAGACCCTACATCCTGACCGCTTAGTTTCCCATTGGGAGTCAAGGTAGTATATATAAAGGATTAGCCTGTAAATATGTATTGTAAAAGTGGCTGAGTTAAAGATGTCCCATAGTAAACCCATAGCAAAGTGTAATAAAGTATAAAGCACAGAGAGGTCTGGTAAAGCATAGGGAAGCATTGTAAAGCACAGAGAGGTATAGTAAAGCATAGGGAAGCATTGTAAAGCACAGAGAGGTATAGTAAAGCATAGGGAAGCATTGTAAAGCACAGAGAGGTATAGTAAAGCATAGGGAAGCATTGTAATGCACAGAGAGGTGTGGTAAAGCATAGGGAAGCATTGTAAAGCACAGAGAGGTATAGTAAAGCATAGGCAAGCATTGTAAAGGACAGAGAGGTCAGGTAAAGCATAGCGAAGCATTGTAAAGCACAGAGAGGTCTGGTAAAGCATAGGGAAGCATTGTAAAGCACAGAGAGGTCTGGTAAAGCATAGGGAAGCATTGTAAAGCACAGAGAGGTATGGTAAAGCATAGAGAAGCATTGTAAAGCACAGAGAGGTCTGGTAAAGCATAGGGAAGCATTGTAAAGCACAGAGAGGTCTGGTAAAGCATAGGGAAGCATTGTAAAGCACAGAGAGGTCTGGTAAAGCATAGGGAAGCATTGTAAAGCACAGAGAGGTCTGGTAAAGCATAGGGAAGCATTGTAAAGCACAGAGAGGTATAGTAAAGCATAGGGAAGTATTGTAAAGCACAGAGAGGTATGGTGAAGCATATTTAAAAACAAACCATGGTAAACTAACCCTTATAAAAGTTTCCCACAGTAAAAGCAAAGTATAATAACGCACAGTGAAAGCATGGTAATGTATAGGTAAGCAATGCAAAGCCCAGAGAGGTATGGTGAAGCATATTAAAAACAAACACTGCAGAACATGGTAAACTATAGTAAATTAACAGTATAATAATGGAGAAGCTGCTAAATGACTGTGGTATGCTTCTAGAAGTGAAACAAGAGCCAACTGAGGCAAACCTGGCCCCTTTTGTTGACTCAGGTTGAGTTGCAATAGAAAGTGGCTGTCTTGTTGAATCATTACAGATCCTTTTTGTGTATATAATAGCCTGGCACTCCAACCCGGGTCCCGACCTGGGTTCTGGCTACCCGGGTCACAATCCTGCGTAGTGTGAAATCATGTACCCGACCCGCATGACACCGGGTCCTGACCCTGGTAGGTTCTGACCTGGGTAGATCATGCCAGTGTGAAGGGTTCTTTAGATATCACATGTGAATATGGCTGGTCCCATTGTTCTAGCCGGCTGTTTTTATGCATGTGAGCGGATGTGTTTGACAGATACAGTATGCAGCACAGAAGTGAAGGGCATGGGCTGAGCCTTGATACCTGAACACAGGAATGAAAGCAGGAGCAAGTCCAAGAAGTCTGGAAAACAAAAAGATCGGCAGCATGTAGTTCTATTGAGAGAAGTAATAAGAGCATTACAGTTTCCTGCCACAAGATGGCGATAAAAACAAGCATGTCAACTTTAGAGCTATCAGCGTTGAAAAGGTTGATGACGATGATATGTACCAACAGTGCACAGAATAGTACAGAATAAGAATTAGCAATGACGCGTTAAGTGAGGAAAAAGTGAGAGCGGTCTTGAGTATGTATTTGTTTGTATTAATAAACAAAAATGATTTCATCTCTAAGAGAGATTGTGGTGCAATACAATCAGATGTCAGATATGCAGGCTAATCACGTCTTTGACTTAAAACAGCAAAACGCTCAACTGAGTTTAATTTTGCCGTTCCAGTTTTGGTACATTTCCAATAATTGGAGCTTCAAACAGAAAAACATCTTTCTTCACACAGTGATTCAGGCTAAACAGGTCAAACAGGTGCTTTTCAATGTTATTTGCAAACTTTGAAGTTCATTGCGAAACAGATACATTTTTTTCACACGCTTTGTTTTGTATACTGATGAAATGTATATATCAAACGGAAGTAGCCTACATTACAGTATTGAAATCATTTTTACAAACCATGAATGTTAAATATAGGTGTTTTCATTGACTTCTAGCTGAACGAATCAATAACTATTTAGACACAAGCTGGGACCGCAACAAAGCCGACTTTCTAATAAACTTGAATAATGCATCTCTAACAAAATTGTGTAGCCCAAAAAGGTGGGGGGAAAAAACACTACAGTACTTGAAATGGGTAAGTGTCTACAGTACCCCTCGTTACAGAGATAGGGTGAAGTTGGGGTGTAGTCGTGAGCACTCCACTTCACATTACACATGTGTGGAACGTACTTTGTATTGGGCAATGGGGGTGTAGCTTCACAACACACACACATACAATAAGCCGTAGGCCAAACCACATAAAAAACAGACAAATCGAGTCAAGGCATGTCGGCTGGAGCTGGGCAGAGTGGGAGGCGGGTCTGGGAGGTTTTGGGACGGGGCTTACCCAGAGCTGCATTCATATGAGAAGGTGTGCTTAGGCAAGGACACTCTGAACGCTTTCAGTGACTGCTTCAGAAACTACCTTGTGCTCTGACTATCTGCTACCAGAATGTCCAACCCTGCGCTCGAACCCGGCTCCAGAGGAAACCCGCTCAAATTCAAACTACAGGACTACGAGAGCCTGCGCAGCGCCTGCCTGAAGGAGAAGAAGCTGTTCGAGGACCCCGAGTTTGCAGCTGACCAGGGGTCCATTGGGAAGCTACCCGCGCTGAAACCCGACCAAAACATCGTGTGGCTCAGACCCAAGGTATTAGACCGCTCTGCTTCTGCTTCTGCTAATGCTACTGCTACTGCTACTGCTACTTCTACTGCTACTTCTACTGCTACTTCTAGGTATGAGAATCCGT
Organism: Acipenser ruthenus; assembly: GCF_902713425.1. Lineage (NCBI taxonomy): Eukaryota > Metazoa > Chordata > Actinopteri > Acipenseriformes > Acipenseridae > Acipenser > Acipenser ruthenus. The sequence goes on from NC_081218.1 coordinate 3,675,478, forward strand.
TCTATCGTCTCTGTATTATTATTATTATTATTATTATTATTATTATTATTATTATTATTATTATTATTATTATTATTACATGAATATCATAAATGCTTAATGCATATACAACATAATTATACTGGGAGTTTATCAGTGCATATTTAAGTATTTTTATATTACAGAATATATTTAACTTTTGCGGTAGCCGATATATATTTTTATAGGGGAATTGTAAGACCCCATCTAACCTTTTTAAGAATTAAACATTAATCTTATGCAACATATCTTAGCAATTATATTCTTTACAGTGTAATGTTATTTTGGTATATTTTACAGTGTAGATGACTAATAATAATAATAATAATAATAATAATAATAATAATAATAATAATACATTATTATTAAGCAACACTATGTTTCACTGTGCTATAATTCAGAAGCCTTTTCTTTAACGTTTATTTGAAATGGTTCTGCTTTAAACCAGACCCGTGGCTTGTTCTGCTGTAATTGTGTTTATTTCATTCAGTGCTTGAAAACGTCACCGGGGAGGTTTTTCTTTGTTTTTTGTAATAGTGTTATTTTAGATTGCAAAGTGTTTGGTTTCTTAATCGTTGATTGATCGCATTGACAAAAAATAGAATAAGATGCGTCGGTTTCTTAGATACAGGAGCTGTAATGTTGCACAAATCTAAAATACTGCGTATAAAATTATAGAAAACTATTGAAACTTCTGAAGGTAAACCTTGGCACCAAAGTATAATATTTATAAAACTCCAGAGCTTGGGAAAGTATTCTAATAATTGTTTGTGCCGCTCTATAATATAAGTATCGATATTGAAGTTAATGGGAACTGTGTGAATTTCTTTTCAACAGTATAACTATGAATACTGAAACTACAATAACTGTCTGAATAATATATAATAAAACTATGGATGCTGATGTTTAATGGTACTCTCTGATTAATGTGTGGTGTCAGTGTTGAGGAAGTTACTTTTAAATAGTAATACATTACAATTACTCTAACAGGGTCTCCCCTGGTAAAGGCACGGCCGCGTGGTGTGCAGGGGGAGTCATACAGTCAGGGGAGCACAGGGGTCCCCGAGGGTCTCCCCTGGTAAAGGCACGGCCGCGTGGTGTGCTGGGGGAGTCATGCAGTCAGGGGAGCGCAGGGGTCCCGGAGGGTCTTCCCTGGTAAAGGCATGGCCGCATGGTGTGCAGGGGGAGTCACAGTCAGGGGAGCACAGGGGTCCCCGAGGGTCTCCCCTGGTAAAGACACGGCCGCAGGGTGAGTCATACAGTCAGGGGAGCGCAGGGGTCCCCGAGGGTCTCCCCTGGTAAAGACACGGCCGCAGGGTGAGTCATACAGTCAGGGGAGCGCAGGGACCCTGAGGGTCTGCCCTGGTAAAAGCACGGCCGCGTGGTGTGCTGGGGGAGTCATACAGTCAGGAGAGCACCTTTGTCCTCCAGGCATCCACTCTAGAATTTTTGGGTGTGACGAGGGGGTTGGTTTGGGGATCGTGGGTACACACTGACCTTCAATTTCCCCGAGCTGTTGTGGGGAATTGTAGCAGTGAGGGGACGTGATTGGACATTCTAAATTAGGGAGAAAAACTGGCTGAGTGTCACAGCAGTGGTGGGAATGGAGAAGCTTCTACAGTAGAATGGTTATTGAAAATGTAACAAAAAAAGAATATCAGATTTTCTCATCAACAAGTATCGAGAGGTACTTCCTTGTGCCAATAGGGACCACAATGAGCGTTACACTGACAGGAAACCAAAAATGTTCAGAGCTCAAAGATCAGAATCTCAGAATGATGATGATGATGATGATGATGATGATGATGATGATGATGATGATGATGATGATGATGATGATGATGATGATGATGAATGATGACTCGAAAACTCTCTAAAATATAACAAAGTCCCGAGAATTCTCACCTTTTTATATGTTTTTGGCAGGCAAATGTTCCTTTTTAAAACATAAATAAATCATTTAATATAGATTATATAGACATCACAAGAAGTGTTTTCCCTGGTATATTTCCATGCTGACAAAACAAGTTCATTGTCATTAAACTCAGATGCATGGATAAAAGTGCAAAAAAATACGTTGAGAGAAAAAGGAGAAGGACATTTTGACCTTACTTTGGCGACTTATTTCTCTTACTGTATGACAGCTATTGACTTTTTCTTTTCTACATTTCACCTCAGAGTGTTGGAAACTACAAATTAAAAGTGAAATGGTGCTTTTGGTTTTATACACATATTTTGAGCCTTTCAGGTACTGTGTGATTATCATGTGAGGGCGAGGACTCTAGGTATGTGTGTGAACTGGTTTTAAGGGAGCTTGTTGGTATCTAACTGGGGATGTTTTTTTTTTTTCAGGAGATCAACAAGCAAGCCCAGTTTATAGTGGGAAAAACTGATACCACTGATATCTGCCAGGGTCAGCTAGGTAATACAGCACCTGCATGGCTCATTTGGAAACACTTGACTTTATAGCTTGCACAACATGAAATGAACGTGTTCCAGAGCCCCCTGCAGACAGAGACGCATTACTGCACCTTTGTGTCCCGTGTTGTCTATCACAGCAACCCCACATTAAATGAAATCACATGCCAAATGCACCCACACTGTACCTGTTTACCTACGCTCTCGAGATCTCTTAGCATTTGCAGCCTCATTAAAGTTATTACAGCTAACAAAATAATTTCATAAATCTAAGCCATTTTACACTTCAGAGCTTCATAGGTCTGAAATGTGCAGTTTTGAAAGAAACACATAGCATGTACATGCTGTAACACGTGCTTCTGTCAAAACTGCACATTTAAGACCTATATAATGAATCGATGCTCATGGAGTTGCACATTTATGGAACTATTTTGCAAGTGGCAATCGGTTTAAATACTTTGTATGCATAGTTTGTAAATACGTGCCAGTGGTTATTTCTGTTTCAACATTCTCTCAAACTTGATGTATTTGAATATTCTAATGAAGCTGGTCCCTATGAAAAAAGCAGAGAAACACTTCTGTACAGTAGGAAGTGTGTTATTTATTTCAGACCTCTGTCATGTAATGGCTTCTTTTGCATCTTTTTGCTCCAGCCATCCCTTTAGAAGTTTCACTGTAAATTTGCACAGTGTTATTTCCATGCTTTTCCAGTGGTTATTCATTTAACGTGGTCTCCGAATGGCTCACCTAGCATGGCTGTGTGGTGTGCAGGGGGAGTCATACAGTTAGGGGAGCGCCCTGACTGTGCGAAGTCGTCGGTCTTCACTGGAGACTCCAAAAGGCGTGTTGCATTGGCATTGCATTGGTTGCATCTCCTCATCGCGCTACAGCGCACCCTGCTGGCCAGGCGCCCAGTGAGCTCAGAGCGGACACCTGCAGGACTGGCCTTTGTCCTCCAGAGGGCGGTATCTCGCTGACATCCGCTCTCGAGTTCCTGGGTGTGGAAGAGGAAGCTGGCTCGGCCGTGGGATCGGAGGACTCCCGCTGAACCTTCACTTCTCCTGAGCTGTGTGGAAAATTGCTGCGGTGAGGGGGAAAAATAATTGGACAAAAAAAAAAGAAAATGTATCTCTTGATCTGTCAGTGATTCGATTGTCCCGGGGTGTGCGTGCGCTCTGTTTTAATGCAGAGCCCCACTCCCCACCCCCAGTCCAGCTGCTCCCTGTTAGCAAGGAATGTGTTTACGACAATGTTTTACATGCATGAAGGAGAGCCTGGAAGCACAATAAAGCTATTGATACAGCTAACAAGGACCTCCCCCCTGCAGAGAGAAGACATACCGAGTACTGGAACAATCCAGTAATAACAATAGATGTGTTTCACACACACACAGGGTGAACATATACAAAATCTAAGTAGAAATATGAATAGTGGGTACAGGGCGTTGCGATCATACTGGAGAGTTACAGGCTTCTGTGCTCGACCGCTGTCATGCCTCTGTCAGAATAAGTTAGAAACTTCTGTGAATGATGCCCATAGCACAGGAGGCACTTGACAGAGGTTTCCATGCCTTCCTTGTGTCACAATGTGTGCTGCCTATGCTGGCTGGGTGAAGAGAGGGGAGAGCCGGTCTGCCTGTCTCTCTCACTCTCTCTCTGTCTCCTTCTCGTAGGGGATTGCTGGCTCCTGGCTGCCCTCTCCTGCCTCACCCTGCAGCCCACACTCATCTCCTATGTGGTTCCTGAAGACCAGAGCTTCCAGAAGTCCTACGCCGGCCTCTTCAGATTCAGGGTGGGTGGAGAGGGGCGGGATTGAAGAAATGGAGAGAGGGGCAAAATAGGGGGGAGAGGAAGTGGGGGATACAAAACAATAATTGTGTGAATATAGTAATTCCTACAGCTGAGGAGGAGAATTCTACAGGCTGAGTGTCAAAAACTTGTATTTATTATTTGTGCTGAGTGAGTAATCCATTTATTCTGTTATTTTAGAGAGGTAAAGGGAGCAGTCCTATTCTGCTAGTTAGGGAGTCTTTTGTTTAGTTAGTGCCATTGACAGCAAGGTTGTTAAACTTACTTTCACACGTGTGTGCAATAAAACCAGCAATTTCTCAAAAGAATCCTGGTGCCTCCTTCACCTGCATTGGGACTGAGGGAGGTATTGCCCTCAGTACACCACCAGGGGCAAACTTCTACACAGTCTAAAGCAGGGTCTCCAATGCTGGTCCTGGAGAGCCCCAATCCTGTAATCACTCTGGAATTTAGAGCCGATGGCACTGATTATATGATTTTTGCATTGTCAGATTCAATGAAGAATCCTGAGACTGAAGGGTGCATTGTAAAAAACTGTCCTAGGAAAGAAAGTGAGGAGGATGAGGGGCAGGGAGAGGGCAATACAGCAGCCCGAGTCAGCTTAGGGGTAGTGGTGTTAGAGGCAGCGGGGGTGTTGCGGATCGTGGGGTGTTATACAATGAAACAGCTGCTGGCTTCTGAAAGCAGAGCTCTCTTGATACAGGAGACAGGGAACACCGCTGTGTCAGGTGAGACTGAGCCCAAGTGCAAAATATTTAAAGACTTTCTAGATCAGACGAAAGGAAAGATGTTGTAGTTTTTCAAACTTTAGTATGTGTGCCTGAAGAACATACCAGCAAACTGAATACAAGTTTGAATACAAAGTCACGATGTTTAGTCACCTTAGTAATTTCATCATTTTTTTTCTGTCTGCTTGTTTGTTTTTCTGTATCAGTGTTTTCCTTTTCCACATTTCCAATGAGCCAGTTTAAATTTGGGAGTTTAAATACGAATGGCTCAAGAAATTTCTTGGTGGGCTTAAAGAAATAAAACCGAGGTCCTTTTGAAAGTCACCCCAAGTCTCTACAAGTCACTTTGGATAAAAACATCTGCTAAATGACTAAATAATAATATTAAGTTTCTGCAAAAAACCCATTAAGACATGGCAAATCAGTCAGACTGGTAAAAAAAATTGGAAAGGTGACATCTTTTTTAGTAATAAATCTCAGATCTAGAACGGTTTAAACCTGTTTCTGTAACAGTGAGTGATTTGAAGGGAAGGTGCTTGTTTTTATAAAGGTGTGTGCTCCAACTGACAGCAAAGAAAGAATCAAATTCCTCCAACGTTTTATCAGACTGTAAATTAAAAGAGGTGTTTATAGACTGTGATTTTAACTGTACTGTTATTTATATATACTGGTATTTGCATATCATCTCCTGAGACTCTCCCTTGGCGACAGCTTGTGGTTATTTTCTTTCATCATGTAGGTGGGCTGGGTCTGGATAGGTATGCTTTATTCTCTTTCTGTTGAACCTGTCATAACAGACTCAGACAGGTTTTAACAGGCTCTCAGTCCCAGGGAGCTCAGCTCAGCCAATAGAGGTATCTGCTTATGCAGACAATATTTCTGTTTTTGTTAATAACACTATGTAACACAATTTTTGTTCCTGGGTAGTAAGTGTTATTTCCTAATTGCTTATGCCTCAAAAGTATAGAAAATGGCTATTATTCCCCACAAACTTTGCTTTTGTGACCAGGACAGTGATATTTTCAAATTTACCTATTTCCAATGAGAAAACAGGCGAATTTGTGTCTTTTCATTCACATAAAGTCAGAAAAAAACAACATATGAATCCAAATTAACATGTACTTATACTAAAGTAATACAAAAATGACTACAAAAGATTTAGAAGTGAGTAGTTTTTCGAGATTTACGATTACTGTAAATCACTTTCACGAATCAGCCCCCAAATGTAGTCTCCCATCATGTTCTCGTTATACTGTCCTTGGTAGCGGCGTTCAAAGTCCAGTATATCCTGGTGGAAGCGCTCGCCTTGCTCCTCCGAGTACACTCCCATGTTCTCCTTGAATTTATCAAGATGAGCATCAAGGATATGGACTTTGAGGGACATCCTACAGCCCATTGTGCGGTAGTTCTTCACCAGTCTCAACTAGCTCCACATAGTTTTCGGCCTTGTGATTGCCCAGGAAGCCCCGAACCACTGCGACAAAGCTGTTCCAAGCCGCTTTCTCCTTACTAGTGAGCTTCTTGGGGAATTCATTGCACTCCAGGATCTTCTTTATCTGTGGTCCGACAAAGACACCGGCTTTGACCTTTGCCTCAGACAGCTTAGGGAAGAAGTCTTGAAGGTACTTGAAGGCTGCCGACTCCTTATCTAGAGCTCTGACAAATTGTTTCATGAGGCCCAATTTGATGTGCAGTGGTGGCATCAGCACCTTCCGGGGGTCCACCAGTGGCTCCCACTTGACGTTGTTCCTCCCCACAGAGAACTCGGTCCGCTGTGGCCAGTCCCGCCTGTGGTAGTGCGCCTTGGTGTCCCTGCTGTCCCAAAGGCAAAGATAGCAGGGAAACTTGGTAAAACCGCCTTGGAGACCCATCAAGAATGCCACCATTTTGAAGTCTCCTATGACCTTGATGCCATCTCAGAAAATTGCAGATATGTATCCACTTAGGCAGCTGGAACTAAACTGAACTGGTGGGCTTAAGGCCCCTGTATTTATACTACTATTTATATTACTGGAAAGCTCTAGAAAGTTCTAGAAGTTACTCCAAGTTTACTCAGCACTGAATCTATCTGGAATGTTCTGGAAAATAGGTAAATTTCAAAATATCACTGTCCTGGTCACAAAAGCAAAGTTTGTGGGGAATAATAGCCATTTTCTATACTTTTGAGGCATAAGCAATTAGGAAATAACACTTACTACCCAGGAACCAAAAAAAATTGTTACACGGTGAATCAAACAGATGTTAATAATCTGTATGAAAGCCAGAAATGTTTTGCCGGGTGGGTTACAATGGAGTCGAGGGGAGATTATTTGGAAAAAATACTGTGAGGGAATGTTAGAGAATGGAAAAGTGCGCCTGCAGAAATGGCGTTGGGTTTTACCACTGCTCTCTTACAGGAGAAGGGTTTTGATTATAAGTTGGGTTTAAATTGTTCTGAATGTATTTTTATTTTTGGTACACCTTACACTAAAAGAAAAATGTTTGTAAATTGGCAAATTATTTTATGACAAGCCTAGTTATCTATTTTTAGTAGGACGGCTCACATTGCTGACGTTGGTGAAATAAATTTTATTACTGTTTTTCGAATCAGTAGGATTAAGCTAGATTTTAAATACTACAGTGTGATGAATGATTTAGAAATGTTTTTTTTTTAATTAGCGTATGGTGCACTTTGTGAGACTGATAGAGGAATTCTCAATATTTATTTGTAATAGTCGGTTGTTTTTTGATATCTTTTAAATATTTAAATACTTAAAAAATAATATTGTGTATCTGTCATGTTCACCATGTATGCTGTGACAGACAGACAGATGGAGGGAGAGACAGTCGGGCGGACAGATACGATCAGCGCATTATCCATTTTTTGAACGAGGATCAAAAACAAAGCAGAGTGACGATAAAGAGCAAGAAAAATGGCGAGATAAATAGAAAGCTGTAGAGATGCGTAGCAGCGAGTTCACAGGACAGCTGTTTGGAATCATATTCCCCTGTGAGTGACGAGAGATTGGGCTGCAGCACGGAACCCTATGCCGGAGGCTAGCTTCATGATGAACAGTTCCAGGAGGGAGGGAGCCAGGCATAGCTGGACGTGTACATGCTGGTGTTATTGCAGAGTTACTGCAGCTACCCCCCTCCCGCCCCCCACCTCGCTGCCGTGTTCAAAGATTGGCTGCACCTCTCACTAATAAACAGCCCGAGGACACAGAGAGATCCGAAACAGATGGTGTTGAGTTCAGTGTTTCAGTTTTTGTACCAAGGTATAGAGACGGAGAATGTGTTAGGGAGGGAGAGAGAAACTATAAAACCACTCGATAAAACTATTAAAAAAAGCTTGAAGCCAAGTAGACAAGCATTGTTGCCACTGCCTTCTTCAGTGTGCTAGAAGGCTGTGGCTGAAATGTTTTACCTTTTAGTTTTACCTCAGAATTCGGATTGAGCATTCGAGATGAACTTCCAGATTTACTGACTGTTCGAAACTGTTTTCTCTCGCTGCCCTGTGAATAGCACTCGCTGTAATACTGAGCTGAGATTCCAATTGAATTAAATGTAAGTTTAATTTAGTTGAGCTGTATACTTAATAGAAGAATCAAAGAGTTGGCTACCAAAAAAAATGATGACTGTAAAGATGGGTACTTGCCCCCCCCCCCCCCCCCTCTCTCTCTCTCTCTCTCTCTCTCTCTCTCTCTCTCTTCTCTGTCTGTCTCTCTCTCTCCCTGTGTCTCTCTCTCACGCTCTCTCACATTCTTTCTCTCTCAGTTCTGGCAGTATGGATGCTGGGAGGAGGTTCTGGTTGATGACAGGCTGCCCACTCTGAACAGGAAGCTGCTCTTCACCCACTCGCTGAGCCAGAATGAGTTCTGGAGCGCCCTGCTGGAGAAGGCCTACGCCAAGTCAGTCCGACTGTCTGTGTGTCCCTGTGTGTGTCTCTCACACTCCCTCCCCATCTCTCACCCCCTCTCTCACTCCCTCCCTGTCTCTTACTCTCTCTCTCACACTCTCACACTCCCTCCCCCTCCCTCACTCCCTCTCTTTCTCCCCCTCTCACACTCCTCCCTCTCTCTCTCTCAGGCTGTGCGGGTGCTATGCCAGTCTGAAGGGAGGCAGTATCTCCGAGGCGATGGAGGATTTCACCGGCGGGATTGCTGAGACTATCAAGGTGTCTAAGGTGTCTGCGCTGTGGGGACAGATCAACCAGGCCCTGAGCAGAGGCACCCTGCTGTCCTGCTTTATAGAGGTACACTCGCTCTTCTGCCCCCTTCCTCTCCCCTTCTCTCCCCCTATCCCACCCCCCCTTCACGTGTGCTATCAGCCACGCAAATATCAACCTGCCGTTGATCTCCTTGGTTTGTTTTGTACACACGGCTCTGTTTTAGAGTTAAATTGTACCATGCTATAGCGTTGTTCTTAATTGTTGATTCTGCGTTCGAGTCTGTTTTTTGTTCTCTCAGACGCAGAGTAAGAGTGAGGTCGGTCAGCAGACACCGAACGGGCTGGTGAAAGGGCACGCCTACTCGATCACGGGCACAGGCACGGTGAGAACACATCGCTGCTGAAATCATCCCCTTGACCAAGCCTTACACCAGCCACATACCCGACTCAGAGGCACTGGAACAGTTTCTATAGTGGGGGTGCTGAAAGCCATTAAACAAAACTGCAACCCCTCTATATGATGGGAGCCATGCATTCAGTTGCTATTATGTTAAACATGTTAATAAAACGAACACCTGTGTATCTATTTAAGTACAAAATCTTTAAGCAATGTTTAAGCATGCTTACCATAAAACGCTTAGAGCAGACAGAGAAAACTAGCACACACTGTTGTGATCCACTTAAATGTGATTTTAGCAGGTGGTACCGCTGAAGAACTTACAAAAAAAATCGCATATTATTTTTTGGGACATTCATCACTATTGTCTTATAAACATATTATCCTTGTTAAGAACATGCGCTAACACAATAGCTGTGAAATGTACAGTTTTGAAAGAAACACATGCTATCTCTGCTACACCTGGTTAAAGAAAGTTTTCAATGTCCTTCCCTTACTCTCAGGAAGTCTGTTGCACTTCCAAGGATAATTTCACCTCAGCAGTGTCTTCTGGGTCAAAGCATGTGACTGGCTGAAAGCATGACAGTCAATAGGGGAAGCAGCTGATTGGTTATTGACAAGACAAAAGACAGTGAAGGGGTGGAGACAATTTCACCCTCCATGTGGCAAAGGAAGTGCAACACAGTCTTAAAGCATGGCTTGCAAACAGAGATTTCTTTAACCTAGAGTAGTACCAGTTGTCAGTTTGCTAAAACACGTGTTTCTTTCAAAACTGCCCATTTGAGAAGCGGTAAATTATTTTTTTTACTAAGCTAGTAACAATTATAATCTCCTTTCGACATTTAACTTGAGGTTCTCTCAGGCAAAATAAATACATTCAAATCAAATAAATTAAAATGTCCCTTGAAGCAGGGAGCTGTATTTCTTGAGTGCCTGAGATACAGCGCCCTTCCCTGGGCAGCCCCGGTCTCACCTCCCTGTTATGTCTCAGGTGAAGGCCGGCAGCGTGTCCCTCCTAAGGCTGCGGAACCCCTGGGGCTTCCTGGAGTACAGCGGACCCTGGAGTGATGAGTAAGACCTCCTTCACACACCTGCACAGCTACACACCACGCATGACAAATTATTATTATTATTTGTTTATTTAGCAGATGCCTTTATCCAAGGCGACTTACAGAGACTAGGGTATGTGAACTATGCATCAGCTGCAGAGTCACTTACAATTACGTCTCACCCGAAAGACGGAGCACAAGGAGGTTAAGTGACTTGCTCAGGGTCACACAATGAGTCAGTGGCTGAGGTGGGATTTGAACCGGGGACCTCTTGGTTACAAGTCAGTTTTTTTTACCACTGGACCACAAGCCTCTGAATGAAAGGGCCACATACCAAATGGAGGGGATAGAACTAGAAGAGGCTCACCACGAGAGAGACCTTGGTGGTGTACTAGATTCACCACTGTCAGCAACCACACAGTGTGGGGAAGCAATCAGAATGCTTGGGTATATAGCCAGAAGTGTAGAGTACAAATCCAAGAAGGTTATGATGAGGTTGTATAATGCACTAGTGAGACCACACTTGGAATTCTGTGCCCAGTTCTGGTCTCCACAGCACCACCAAGGGGCATTGCGGCCCTGGTCCAAAGAAGAGCAACCAGACTAATACCAGGACTTAAAGGATTGAGTGATGAAGATAGGATGAAAGAACTGAATCTATTAAGGGTGGAACAAAGAAGAATCATGATTGAAGTCTTTAAAATCTTCAAAGGAGTTGACATAGTTAACCAAATTTAGTACTTTAAGCACAGCACAGAAACCAGAACCAGAGGACACAGCAGGAAATGAAATGGAGATTAGGACAGAGGGAAGGAGACGCTTCTTCTCATAGAGACTGGTGAGGGTATGGAATGGTCTAACTAGTCAGATGCTGAATCACTGGGATCCTTTAAGACCCAACTTGACAAAGTTCTGAGATCAATCAGCTACTAGGAACTGGACTAACTCAGCTGAGTTCAATGACCTCCTCTTCTTCGTAAATTTTCTTCTGTTCTATGTGCTGAACTGTGAAATACTTGACAACCATCTAGAAGTCTTTTTCAATGTCTTCATTTATGACTAGAAGTCTTGAGAGACTTCTATGTGAAACATTTATCATTTCATTTATTACAGTTCTTTTTAAAAACAGTAAGAACTCTTATAAACATTAGCAACAGCACTACTAACCAATGCTTTACAATCCATTCTTTTATCTCTTATTAGCACCAGCAACATTTTAAATGAGAGCTGACCCACCCTTTATAATCCAGTCTCTATAGCTTCATTAAAATCTTTGCTGGCCCTTATTTAAAGGCGAGCTCACCAAGGCTTTACAATTGATTTGTTTTTAGCACTAGGGACATTATCACTTGTTTGGGAATGTCCCAGGAAGTGTGAGGACACTCTAATCCCTCTCTCTGTCTCCCCTCTCCCCACCTCCTCTCACTCAGGAGTCCAGAGTGGCAGACAGTTGACAGCAAAGAGAAGGAACTCCTTGATCTGCAGCCAAGACAGGATGGAGAGTTCTGGTAGGTGCAAGTCATCTAAACAGCAGCATGCAAGGCCGTCAGTGCTTTATTATATCAAAGGAAACAGCAACTAGTGTTATTATTATTATTTATTTCTTAGCAAATGTTGCAAACACAAATCTGACCAGCCTTGTTGTGTGTGTGTTTCAGGGTGTGCAGTCCCTCTCGTGTGTGTTTCAGGGTGTGCAGTTCCTCTCGTGTGTGTTTCAGGGTGTGCAGTTCCTCTCGTGTGTGTTTCAGGGTGTGCAGTCCCTCTCGTGTGTGTTTCAGGGTGTGCATTCCCTCTCGTGTGTGTTTCAGGGTGTGCAGTCCCTCTCGTGTGTGTTTCAGGGTGTGCAGTCCCTCTCGTGTGTGTTTCAGGGTGTGCAGTTCCTCTCGTGTGTGTTTCAGGGTGTGCAGTCTCTCTCGTGTGTGTTTCAGGGTGTGCATTCCCTCTCGTGTGTGTTTCAGGGTGTGCAGTCCCTCTCGTGTGTGTTTCAGGGTGTGCAGTTCCTCTCGTGTGTGTTTCAGGGTGTGCAGTTCCTCTCGTGTGTGTTTCAGGGTGTGCAGTCCCTCTCGTGTGTGTTTCAGGGTGTGCAGTCCCTCTCGTGTGTGTTTCAGGGTGTGCAGTCCCTCTCGTGTGTGTTTCAGGGTGTGCAGTCCCTCTCGTGTGTGTTTCAGGGTGTGCAGTCCCTCTCGTGTGTGTTTCAGGGTGTGCAGTCCCTCTTGTGTGTGTTTCAGGGTGTGCAGTTCCTCTCGTGTGTGTTTCAGGGTGTGCAGTCCCTCTCGTGTGTGTTTCAGGGTGTGTAACCCCTCTCGTGTGTGTTTCAGGGTGTGCAGTCCCTCTCGTGTGTGTTTCAGGGTGTGCAGTCCCTCTCGTGTGTGTTTCAGGGTGTGCATTCCCTCTCGTGTGTGTTTCAGGGTGTGCAGTCCCTCTCGTGTGTGTTTCAGGGTGTGCAGTTCCTCTCGTGTGTGTTTCAGGGTGTGCAGTTCCTCTCGTGTGTGTTTCAGGGTGTGCAGTCCCTCTCGTGTGTGTTTCAGGGTGTGCAGTCCCTCTCGTGTGTGTTTCAGGGTGTGCAGTTCCTCTCGTGTGTGTTTCAGGGTGTGCAGTTCCTCTCGTGTGTGTTTCAGGGTGTGCAGTCCCTCTCGTGTGTGTTTCAGGGTGTGCAGTCCCTCTCGTGTGTGTTTCAGGGTGTGCATTCCCTCTCGTGTGTGTTTCAGGGTGTGCAGTTCCTCTCGTGTGTGTTTCAGGGTGTGCAATTCCTCTCGTGTGTGTTTCAGGGTGTGCAGTCCCTCTCGTGTGTGTTTCAGGGTGTGCAGTCCCTCTCGTGTGTGTTTCAGGGTGTGCAGTCCCTCTCGTGTGTGTTTCAGGGTGTGCAGTTCCTCTCGTGTGTGTTTCAGGGTGTGCATTCCCTCTCGTGTGTGTTTCAGGGTGTGCATTCCCTCTCGTGTGTGTTTCAGGGTGTGCATTCCCTCTCGTGTGTGTTTCAGGGTGTGCAGTCCCTCTCGTGTGTGTTTCAGGGTGTGCAGTCCCTCTCGTGTGTGTTTCAGGGTGTGCATTCCCTCTCGTGTGTGTTTCAGGGTGTGCAGTTCCTCTCGTGTGTGTTTCAGGGTGTGCAGTTCCTCTCGTGTGTGTTTCAGGGTGTGTAACCCCTCTCGTGTGTGTTTCAGGGTGTGCATTCCCTCTCGTGTGTGTTTCAGGGTGTGCATTCCCTCTCGTGTGTGTTTCAGGGTGTGCAGTCCCTCTCGTGTGTGTTTCAGGGTGTGCAGTCCCTCTCGTGTGTGTTTCAGGGTGTGCATTCCCTCTCGTGTGTGTTTCAGGGTGTGCATTCCCTCTCGTGTGTGTTTCAGGGTGTGCAGTCCCTCTCGTGTGTGTTTCAGGGTGTGTAACCCCTCTCGTGTGTGTTTCAGGGTGTGCAGTCCCTCTCGTGTGTGTTTCAGGGTGTGCAGTCCCTCTCGTGTGTTTCAGGGTGTGTAACCCCTCTCGTGTGTGTTTCAGGGTGTGCAGTCCCTCTCGTGTGTGTTTCAGGGTGTGCAGTCCCTCTCGTGTGTGTTTCAGGGTGTGCAGTCCCTCTCGTGTGTGTTTCAGGGTGTGTAACCCCTCTCGTGTGTGTTTCAGGGTGTGCAGTCCCTCTCGTGTGTGTTTCAGGGTGTGCAGTCCCTCTCGTGTGTGTTTCAGGGTGTGCAGTCCCTCTCGTGTGTGTTTCAGGGTGTGTAACCCCTCTCGTGTGTGTTTCAGGGTGTGCAGTCCCTCTAGGGGTGTGTTTCAGGGTGTGCAGTTCCTCTTGTGTGTGTTTCAGGGTGTGCAGTTCCTCTCGTGTGTGTTTCAGGGTGTGCAGTTCCTCTCGTGTGTGTTTCAGGGTGTGCAGTCCCTCTCGTGTGTGTTTCAGGGTGTGCATTCCCTCTCGTGTGTGTTTCAGGGTGTGCAGTTCCTCTCGTGTGTGTTTCAGGGTGTGCAATTCCTCTCGTGTGTGTTTCAGGGTGTGCAGTCCCTCTCGTGTGTGTTTCAGGGTGTGCAGTCCCTCTCGTCTGTGTTTCAGGGTGTGCAGTCCCCCTCGTGTGTGTTTCAGGGTGTGCAGTTCCTCTCGTGTGTGTTTCAGGGTGTGCATTCCCTCTCGTGTGTGTTTCAGGGTGTGCATTCCCTCTCGTGTGTGTTTCAGGGTGTGCATTCCCTCTCGTGTGTGTTTCAGGGTGTGCAGTCCCTCTCGTGTGTGTTTCAGGGTGTGCAGTCCCTCTCGTGTGTGTTTCAGGGTGTGCATTCCCTCTCGTGTGTGTTTCAGGGTGTGCATTCCCTCTCGTGTGTGTTTCAGGGTGTGCAGTCCCTCTCGTGTGTGTTTCAGGGTGTGCATTCCCTCTCGTGTGTGTTTCAGGGTGTGCAGTCCCTCTCGTGTGTGTTTCAGGGTGTGCAGTCCCTCTCGTGTGTTTCAGGGTGTGTAACCCCTCTCGTGTGTGTTTCAGGGTGTGCAGTCCCTCTCGTGTGTGTTTCAGGGTGTGCAGTCCCTCTCGTGTGTGTTTCAGGGTGTGCAGTCCCTCTCGTGTGTGTTTCAGGGTGTGTAACCCCTCTCGTGTGTGTTTCAGGGTGTGCAGTCCCTCTCGTGTGTGTTTCAGGGTGTGCAGTCCCTCTCGTGTGTGTTTCAGGGTGTGCAGTCCCTCTCGTGTGTGTTTCAGGGTGTGTAACCCCTCTCGTGTGTGTTTCAGGGTGTGCAGTCCCTCTAGGGGTGTGTTTCAGGGTGTGCAGTCCCTCTCGTGTGTGTTTCAGGGTGTGCAGTCCCTCTCGTGTGTGTTTCAGGGTGTGCAGTCCCTCTCGTGTGTGTTTCAGGGTGTGCAGTCCCTCTCGTGTGTGTTTCAGGGTGTGCATTCCCTCTCGTGTGTGTTTCAGGGTGTGCATTCCCTCTCGTGTGTGTTTCAGGGTGTGCAGTCCCTCTTGTGTGTGTTTCAGGGTGTGTAACCCCTCTCGTGTGTGTTTCAGGATGTGCATTGACGATTTCAAGAGCTTGTACAGCACGGTAGAGATGTGCAGTGTGAGTCCTGACTCCCTGGAGGACTCGCAGTCTGACTGGGGGATCAGCACTCACCAGGGGAGCTGGGTGGCAGGCTGCTCCTCGGGGGGGAACCCCAGCTTCACGAGTGAGTAACACACCACCCTCACCTTCCTCGACATACACCCAGTCTCTCTGTGAACCCCTCCTCTCTCCCCCTCCTCTCAGAGTCGTACTGGTGTAACCCCCAGTTCCGAGTGCGGCTGGAGGAGGATGATGACATTGCGGACGGGAAGCTGCTGTGCAGTGCAGTGCTGGAGCTGCTGCAGAAACACAGGAGGAAGGGGGGCAGCGTGGACTTCCTTCCAATCGCATTCGACATCTACCAGGTGTGTGTGTGTGTGTGTGTGTGTGTGTGTGTGTGTGTGTGTGCCTGCCTGTCTGCCTCTGTGTGTGTGTGTGTGTCTGTCTGTCTGTCTGTGTGTCTGTGTGTGTCTGTGCATCTGCCCGTGTCTGTGTGTGTGTGTGTGTGTCTGTGCATCTGCCCGTGTCTGTGTGTCTGCCTGCCTGTCTGCCCGTGTGTTTGTGTGTGTGTGTCTGTCAGAGAATGCCAGTCTGTCTCCCTGTCTGTCTCCCTGTCTGTCTCCCTGTCTGTCAGCCCACACCTCGGTGTTTCTCTCATCATTAAACTCTTGTTTCTCTTCTCTCCTCTCGCAGGTTCCCCCGGAGGTGAGGACTGTTTATTTTATATTTCTAGACTCGTCTGCGGTGAGAGAGAAAGAGCAGCTCCTGGTCAAACACAGACTGCATCCCAAAGAAAAATAAATACAGTATTGTAGTAACTGCAATAAGAGCCATGGAATAGGATGGCACGCTTCATCAGAAAGTAATGGGACAGTAATACAAATCCCGGGTATGGAAATGTCATTTAGTGCAACATTCAAATTTAGCATGCTATTATACTTGTTACTTCTATTTTACATCTGAATAATGCCCTTACACTTCAATAGCTGTCCGAAATAGAGAGCAGAATCAAAGTATTGAGACATGCAACTCATTCCATGTTTTCACTGCATGCACAGCAAATGAAACTAATCTCAGTACAAACAGACCGACCTGCTCACAAACACGTCTAAATGAAAACAGCTCCTAGATATTAAACTCCAGGTGGTACCATGGAGCCGGGCTTCACTGGGGAGCATTGCATTGGGTCTGGCGCTCCAGCGAGTTAGGGAGGCAAAACAGGCAGGGACTGTTTCTCCTCATCACGCCACAGCGAACCCTGCTGGCCAGGCGCCCAGTGAGCTCAGAGCGGACACCTGCAGGGCTGACCCTTCTCCAGAGGCTGGTAGCTCACTGACATCTGCTCTGGAGTTCCTGGGTGTAGAAGAGGAAGCTGGCTCGGTCATGGGATCGGAGGACGCCAGCTGAACCTTCAGTACTCCTGACTGTGTGGGGAATTGCTGCGGTGAGGGGGAAAAAATCATTGGACATTCTGAATTAAAAAAAACTTTCAGCTTCAGCTTTTCACTTCATATGACAGAGTGCACAGGCTGTGTTGCGAATGTCTGCCAGCGGTCTTACAAATATCAGGACAGTGATTGAAATCTCTCTCTCTCTCTCCCTCTCTCTCTCTCTGTCTCCCTCTCCCTCTCTCTCTCTCTCTCTCTCTGTCTCTCCCTCTCCCTCTCTCTCTCCCTCTCTCTCTCTCTCTCTCTCACTCTCTCTCTCTCTCTCTCTGTCTCTCGTTCCCTTGCTCACTCACTCAGTTCCAGAACGCCGTCGGCTCTCTGGATCGGGGTTTTTTTTCAAAGCGCCCCCCTGTGGCCCAGTCTTGTAGATACAGCTGCCTGCGCGCGGTGAGAGAGGGGGTCCGCCTGCCCCCGGGGGATTACGTCATCGTGGCATCGACCAACTCCCCCGGCCAGGAGGGCAGCTTCTACCTGAGAGTGTACGCCAAGAAGGGCAATGAGTCCAGGTGAGGCACACACTGACATCACAATAAGACACACTCTGACATCACAATAAGACACGCTCTGACATCACAATAAGACACGGTCTGACATCACAATAAGACACGCTCTGACATCACAATAAGACTCACTCTGACCTCACAATAAAACACGCTCTGACATCACAAGACACGCGCTGACATCACAATAAGACACGCTCTGACATCACAATAAGACACGCTCTGACCTCACCACTGTAGAGCTTGCTCTTTAGTTGAATGGCAAGACGTTGTTCTCTGAACCATGAGGTTCACGTCCAGCCCTCGCCTCTCCATTCAATTCAATGTGCTGAGAGTGCTATAAAAATTTGACTTATTGCAACAGAAGACATTGACAGCTGGTTTCAAACAAATATAACTGTCTCAGCAATTAGTGACTATGCAAGAAGCGTAGAACTAAAACTAATGAAATAGTTTCATCAACACCGAACTCTAATCTCAGACTGCCGAGTGTAGTTTTAGGTAAGGGAGTCTGAGATTACTGCTGATCAGGGATTATAAACCTGTTGTAAAACAATGTCATCACTTAAGGCATGATTGTCTTTTTGTAAACCTGTTTGTTTCTGAGAGAGTTCATGATTTATTACATTGATTACGTATTTTATTATACACGTTACCCAATTGAATTGTGTAATATTGCCCCCTGCTGTCTGAAGAAGGTAGTACGGAATTGTGTCTGCTGTTTGTGTTGTGAATGTTCATTTTGTGGTTTTCTTTTCTTTATTAGGAGGCAAGGTGATCATTTATGTTCTTCCACTTACTCCAAGGTAAGCCAAATCTGTGTTTATTTTTAGATAGGATAAAGCAATTCAAACCCACTGCCTCTCACACTGCAGCTCGGCACTCTAACCACTGAGCTACTCAAACCCGCTGCCTTCCACACTGCAGCCCAGCACTCTAACCACTGAGCTACTCAAACCCGCTGCCTCTCACACTGCAGCTCAGCACTCTAACCACTGAGCTACTCAAACCCACTGCCTGTCACGCTGCAGCCCAGCACTGTAACCACTGAGCTACTCAAACCCACTGCCTTCCACACTGCAGCCCAGCACTCTAACCACTGAGCTACTCAAACCCGCTGCCTTCCACATGAGAAATAACTCCATGCTGCAATTCAAAACAACAGCTTGATTAAAAGATCTTAGAAATACTAAAAAAAAATTAAACCCAATGAGAATCGTTTCCACTTCTGTATCAGCATCCTTTTCTAAATCCAGCACTAGTGAGTGTTTCATTAGAGATTAAAAGCACACATTTCTAGTCTATGGCTTGCTTTGAAGTGCAGAGGAAGGTGCTTCTTTAGTTGGGTTCGTTGTTAGTTTGATGTGGGTCTCCAGGGTTGCTCCCTGGCTAGATGTGTGTGTTTCAGCCCTGTGTGGATCTCTCCTCCTCTCCCCCAGGTGATGGCTGATCCCACTCCCCCTGACACCAAGAGCACTGTGGAGAAGCATTTCCATCAGCACGCCAGCATGGTGAGGCTCTGTCTGTCTGTCTGTCTGTCTGTCTGTATCTCGACCTGTCTGTCTGTCTGTCATTATATCTATCTGTCTCTA
This sequence comes from Acipenser ruthenus, assembly GCF_902713425.1. Lineage (NCBI taxonomy): Eukaryota > Metazoa > Chordata > Actinopteri > Acipenseriformes > Acipenseridae > Acipenser > Acipenser ruthenus. The sequence continues at coordinate 3,694,575 of NC_081218.1, forward strand.
TCCACCTACCTTCCTGTCTGCTTTTTAGCGTCACCTCTATATTAA